>NW_026929875.1:0-110281 GCF_032062105.1 Saccostrea cuccullata
GTAAATGCTAGAATGTACATATCTCAATCACCAGAATGTAACCATCAGATTATGTTCAAAATTAATTAATCCTGAAAGAAATTCATATACATTATATCAATCAATTTTATTTTACGTTAAACCGGTAGATGGAAATTAGGGTCATTGTTGACCAGCATGTTCAATGATGTGAAACGCTGATACGTATACCAAAATAGCATGCACTGATTTTACCCTAAGGTGATTGAAACTGAAAGTGTTGATACTATGTAATAAACATTAATCGGCCAGGTACATGTAAACACAAGCAAAAGAAAAAAGAAATAGATCACAATTCCCGGTATTTTCAACTCTTTATTTATAAAATAAATGTTCTCTTTTAATAACTTGTTTATAGATTAAAAACTACCGGTACTTTGATTAATAAATTCACCGATGATTATTCAAATTGTTTGAGTTATGGAAAAATGGTAGCATAATTTTATTTCATGGTCATTTAATAAATTGTTAGACTTTTTTAGGGTTGCATGGGATACTTTTTCTAGAGTGGTGCTCGTAAAACATGAAGCTTTTCAATTAAAAATCTTATATCCAACTGTATAATGATTATTTTTAGATAGTGTCAATGCAAATTTTAAGTGCACATAATTTTACAATAAATAATAAAATAGACCTACATGTAGATATTTTTTCTCATAAACCTGTATTTTATTTTAAGGGATAAAATTCGACTTCTGACTTCCTTACATGCACTTAATAACTTTATTAAAAAAATTTTCTTACTACATTTGTGTAAATGTACAGTCTCTGAAAATATTAATTAACTATAATAATCTCTTTTTATAAAAAGGTTTTAAGAAATCCTTGCTTTTTTAATAGTTTAAACTCCTCTCTGCTGCAAGTAAACAAAACAGCTGAGAGCTTGCAAATTCAGAATACACAAGGGGTCGGAGCTATCATGTCACTCAGAACTTCTTTCACGCATGAGTGAACAAAGCAGTCCCAGAAAGCAGTCCCAGGAACAGCTGGGACTGCTGGGTCTGCTTTTTAGAGCAGTCCCAGAGCAGTCCCATAGCGGTCCCAGAGCAGTCCCACAGCGGTCCCAGAGCAGTCCCACAGCAGTCCCAGAGCGGTCCCAAAGCAGTCCCGGGTACTGCTTTCTGGGACTGCTTTGGTGTCAGGTTGGGTCAGGTCGGTACTGTACATTGTTTAACAATATAACGTCAGCATATTGTTAACTTTGCCTCCCCCTTTCTGTTGTTTTCATTGTTTACATCGTCAACATCGCAATGTTGGTCGATATCGAATCCACATCGTGTCAATATTGCCCTTCTTATTTTTCTTGTTTACATCGTTCACATCGTCAACATCGCAATGTTGGTCGAAATCGAGTCAACATCATGTCAACATTGCCTTCTTTTTATCCTGTTTACATCGTTCACATCGTCTACATTGCAATGTTGGTCGATTTCGAGTCGACATCGTGTCAACATTGCCCTTCTTTTTTGTTCACATCGTTCACATCGTCGACATCGCAATGTTTGTCGATATGGAGTCAACATCGTGTCAACATTGCCTTCTTTTTATCCTGTTAACATCATTAACATCGTCGACATTGCAATGTTTGTCGATATCGAGTCGACATCGTGTCAACATTGTCCTTCTTTTTATCTTTTTTACATCGTTCACATCGTCGACATCTCAATGTCCTTTGTTGTCTTTTTATCTTGGTAAATTCATTGACAACGCATTTAACGAATAAAATCAAGTTGAGTTCATATTGATAAGGCAACATATTCTGTTTACTTTTTGCATATCATCACAAGGGCCAGGGCAATCTTTGACTCTTATGAGTCCACATCAAGTGTAAAACAAGTATGAAGCATGTCTCTTACATTCTGAAAATGAACTAAAAAAATGATTTCCAACCTTGAAAACAGTGTTTTTCATCTGTATAGTACATGCGAAATAGTTTTAAAACTTATTACATTGCGTTGTCAATATACAATGTAGAAATAAAAGCAATGTAGACAATGTAAACACTATATTCGTATCAACATTGTTTACATTGCGATGTCGACGATGTCCTCATGTAGAAATAACAACAATGTAGACGATGTAAACACGATATCGTATTATCATTATCAACTTTGCGATGTCGACGTCGACAATATCGTCATGTAGAAATACATGTAATAATAATGTAGACGATGTAAACGCGATATCGCATCGACATTGTTTATATTGCGATGTCGACGTTATCGTCATGTAGAAACAATGACAATGTAGACGATGTAAACACGATATCAACATTGTTAACATTGTGATGTCGACGTTGACGATGTTGTTATGTAGAAACAATAACAATGTAGACGATGTATTCACGATATCGCATCAACATTGTTTACATTGCGAATTCGGTAATACGCAGTACATTTAAGGGGGATGTACGGCCACTTTTAGTGCAGTGAGAGCAAAATGTAAACATTTCTTCAAATGGCTAAAATACATAATATTTTGATCAAATTTTAAGTCTTTTTGATAAAGATACAGTAAATATGCATAACTGAATGCATGTTGTGCATATATAATATATACTTTTGCATAAAAATGCTTTTGATATGCTCCTTAGAACTGCGCAGCTACAGAATTCAGCAGAGCCTTAAAAAATCCAAAAAATATGAAACTGTGCATTAATGTTCTCTCTACAACCATTTGTTGAGAAAATGTCTAAATTTTGCACTTTTAAATGATAATTTCAAGTTCAAAACAAGGTACCATTGTCTTCAAAAAGAGTGTAAAGAACCATGAAAGTAGTTCATGGATAGCAGCACGTGGTCTATTTTTAGCACAGAATCTTGTTTTCAGACCTCTTCTTAATATGGAGGGGCATAACAATCTTTAAATGTAGAAGAGAATTACAGTTGCAAAATATTCCAAATAATATATGAACACTTTTAAAAGAGGAAAGGTGTTATAGTGTGGCTTGAAGTAATTTATTTAGTATTATTATCGAACAGTTGTTATATAGTTTACGTATTCATATAAAAAAATTTAAACTCTTTGATTCCAGGTAAGGGAAAAATGAGCACCATCAAAGTTAAAAATTAAGAGTTTGTAGGTTTGCCCCACAGATAAATTATATTATCTATTAAAATTTAATTATCTACAATAAAACACAAAGAAATTAGACACATAAAATTGATACCAATGACCTTGTTTTAGTACCTTCTAGTACGAAGCGTTATCAAAAATTCGCGAAATATCTCTATATCTACAAAACCACAGTTCAGATTAGATAGCCAAACACAAGTTCTATAAATAGCATATGCTGAAGTTTTGATCCTTGTTTGTGATGTCAATCTGAAAATGACGTCATTATTCAGGTACTTTTGACGAAAAATGGTTGTTTCAGTGAAACTCGTGGCACATGTAAATGGCTTCCTATAATTTCAATCAATGATTGGATATCGTTTTAGTGAAGGCAGGCAGATGGTTAAATATGACACTTGTTATGTTGCTAGGTGAAAGCAAGTTTGAAAAGGGATGTGTTTTAATAAAGCATTATGCTATCAAAGACCTTCAATTAAATTTTACACTTTGAAAAATACTTGCATATTTTAACAATAATATAAATATCAAATACCTAAGATATTGTTTACTTTTTTATCACCCCTCGTATACTGTGTCAAATAAACATGCATTTATAATTTTCATTACAGAGGAGCAACAGTTGAAAAGGCATGAAGTCATTCAGAGTGGGTTAGGAGATTTAATGAATAAATTTTTTTTCTATTTGCCCATATTTTCAAAATTACAATTGTACAAAGTAAAGAGAAAAAAAATCAACCTATAAACATCTTTAAAATGATGTTTGGTGGTCCTCCCAACTCAGGGAAAAATTATTGGGTCCGTATTTATAGGTGAGAAAAAAATCCTTAAAATTTAAACAGAATTGTTGACGGAAGAAAAAGAAAAAAATATCGTGTAATGGAATGTCAAAAAATGAGTCGGGCCATTTCTAGGCAGTAGATGGGAGAGAAGGCAACCAAATATTTTTATAACAAGTGGTATTACAAGGCTAGTACATGTTCCATCACATACTTAGTAATGCAATTTTTTAAAATCTTTGACACTATTTTGAAAAACAAACATAGGATTTTGGGGGGGGGGGGGTGGTGTTAGCACTCACTTTTTTTGCGATGATAGACATAGCATATATGCAATGGACCTTTCTTTGCAAACATTGTGCTCGCTTCTAAATTTCATAGAAACAACTCATTATATTTTATCAAGATTCGTATGTTAAATGAGCGAGAGCTTACAACGTTGTCAACATAATGAGACATGATGCATTTTTGTGTCCAAACATTACTCCATACAATGTGTGGGTCATTGCAAACATTCCAGCTATTTATGTGAGGTGCCTGAAGGATATCCTATAACTGCCTATTTTTTCTATCTAACTTCTAAACAAAATAGACATATGTACCAACTTTTCGAATGTAAGACATGTAATTACAATTTATTTTTCATGCACTGCATATTGGTTAATATTTTCAAATTAAATGCTAAGCATTCTCCTTGCAGTGCCCCATTTGAAAATAACTTCTATCGCCACAGAAAAAAGACCCACCGTAAACACATATGTTCAGGACATTTTTATTTTTTTTCTTGAGTTTTAAAGAAACCAACAAATTATCAAGACTTGTTCCATAAAAATTAAATATAATCATGATAATAAACGGATTTATCCACAGCAGATATATGCACATGCCAACCACGTGCTTAGTGGAATAATATTAACGAGGAATTTCGAGTTCTAAACAGAACAGTTTTTCCCGATTTGCTGGAGTGAGGTTAAAATCGCGTTTTTTCATTAATCAGACGATGCGATGCAACAAATAAAAGTAGTAAGTAATATTACATAATGATTATTACTTAGTAATTTCTTGTCTTGATGTTATTATGGTCGCATTTATTCTAAAATCATTGTTATTCGAACTCTGTGTGACAGAGGAATGGCGGACCAAAATAAACACATGGCCTCAGGAAGACACCCATATGAAAAATCAAATTTTCAAGAATTATGGATAATGACAAGAAAAAAACGAAACAAATGGTTGTAGCCATATTATCAACAAATCAAACTAACTCCATTTTCAATGCATTTTTCATCTCATGAATGCTGTAGCTGCGCAGTTCTAACATGATTAATTTTCTTCTAATTAAGACAAAATAAACTTAATTGTTTACTAAATTTGGTCTCTAACAATAGGTAATTAGTGCATTAGCACTTTGAGTAACTTTGGGCTAGTTTAGTAGAGTATTAAGCGCATTCTTAGTATTTCTTAGTTTACACCAGACGAGATCCAATATGGTTTGTACATCCCCCTTAATGTGCGCAATGGAAATATAGACTAAATTTTGTATTTCAAAATGCATTCGTATTCGGGATGGCGATTATTTTTAGTACATTATTTATATCGGTTAATTGTAATTATGATTAATAACTACAAATCAAGGACGATTATATTTTATATTTAGACTAGTCACGTGATGTGGCAGTCACGCGATTTTAGCATATTGACTTGCAGTATTGATGTTACATATAAATATCACTAGTGCAAAGGGCATAACCAAGTTAAACTTCCAAGTTTAGTATATAAATATTTTCAACACGCATTCTAGTTTCTAAAAAGTGCTGCAATCCTGTCTGCAATTTCATTGTTAAAATTATATTTATATGACCGAATGCTGTATTTTTTGCTGGTCAGCGGCATGAAATATTGATATAATGGAATTGTTTTTAAGATTTCATCAGGATCGCATCACTTTTCAGATACCTTAATAGATCTAGAGTTGAAATGTAAAAGCTTTGATCCATAGAGTGTATGCCCTTGCACTCATCAATTTATTAAGACCCCCCACATTACCCTCCAATGTACTTGCATACAAATGTACGGCAGTGTCAATTAAATACGTAATGTACAGAAAATATATGAATAAAATAGTGAAGAAGACATTACATTCAAGATCTTGTCCTATAGAATATCTGTAATTAATATTTTGTTTAATTAGAGAGTACATATTTTGTTGAGAAAATATTACTCGGTCTGTCTCTCACTGCATACAAACTACGTCACGTTGTAATAAATGACGTCATATTGACATGTGTATTGCGATCAGTGACTTGTTTATAACTTGTTATGTGGGATTTAACTAACGACAAAACAGCACGCTGTAGTAAGTTTTTATGTAGTTTGATCATTTCTTACTGGTAAAATTAGCAAATCAACACATTTTGTGGTATTTTAAAGAAATGCTGTGTACGAATATTGTGTATGATGTCATAGTCAAGTTTTCCGTACAAATCAGGCTCCGCCTCCTTTTTGTAACCTTAACTGTGCTGCGTATTGAATTGATTAAGGGAACTGGACATGAATGGGTTCTAGTGCTAGGGCGGGGTTATACATGTATAAGTAGGTAGTGAAAATCCAGTATTTCTTTGAAAATTTTCTTCCCTGCTCCTTGGTATTATAAATAAACCAACTATGTACATAGTTATAATGAGCATGAGTGCCTCTACTAAAATTGTGAATTTTATGGACCCAGGGTCAGGGGTTCTGGTGTTAGGGCGGGGCTCTATTGATTATATAGTGAAAAAACATGAATTCTTTGAAAAGCTTCTTCTCTGCTCCTGAGTATTAAATAAACTAACCATGTACATAGTTATGTTGAATAAGGCTCCCTCTTCCAAAATTGTGAATTTAATGGCCGAAGGGTCAGGGGTCCTGGTGTTGGCGCGGGACTCTATTGATTATATAGTTAAAATACATGAATTCTTTGAAAATCTTCTTCTCTGCTCCTAGGTATTAAATAAACTACATTGTAACTAAGTGTATAGTTATGTTGAGCAAGAGTGCTTCTACCAAAATTGTGAATTTTATGGACCTAGGGTCAGGGATTCTAGTGCTAGGTCGGGGCTCTATAGACTATATGGTGAAAATACATGAATTCTTTGAAAATCTTCTTCTCTGCTCCTGGCTATTAAAAAAAAAACTTTTTTGTTGTTTTCTTTGTGGAACACTTTAAACATTATCTTCTTGGACAAGAATTTATCATGCAGACTGATCATGGTTCCTTATCTTGGCTACACAGATTTAGAGATCCAGACGGACAGGTAAGTCAGTGGCTTCAACGTTATCAGCAGATGACTTTAAAATTATACACCGACCAGGGAGAAAGGGACGCATTATCTTGATAATCCAAACCAAGGGAACATGACAGTGAGGACGTATGTAGGCATTGCAATAGCAAAATCAACGATGTTAATGATTTAAAACAACAATCGCATGTGAATGAATTAGGAAAGCGTACTATGGACATAGATACTGCATCTACCGAAAATATCATATGTGATATTGAGAAATTATTCAGTGCGGAAAATTGTTTTGAAGTGAAAACTAAGAAGATTGATTGCTTGATTGTATATTGTTTAACGTCCCTCTTGAGAATTTTTCACTCATATGGAGACGTCACCGATGCCGTTGAAGGGCTTCAAATTTAGACCTATACTCGGCACTCAGGGCCATTGAGCAGTGAGGGTTCTTTATCGTGCCAACGCCTACCGTGACATGGGACCTACGTTTTTAAGGTCATATCCGAAAGACCTGTGACTTTCACTTCTAGTGCCGAGCGCTTGGCGAAGGAACAGTCACTACCTTTGTTTATGTCTTAGGTATGACGCGGCGCCGCGATCGAGAATCGAACCCGGGCCTCCCGATCACGAAGCGAACGCTCTACCAAAACTAAGAAGAAGGAACGCATGGAAAATAGTCCAAAGCGAGCCAAAGGCATAGAAATGACAGGAGCTAAATCAACTTTCGAAAACATACGTAAGGCACAAGAAGATGATGACAGAATTTTACCCATTTTGAAGTTATTTGAAAAACACGGAAGAAAAAATGAGCCTTCGAACCAGGAAATTTCACACTTAAACCCCGAGTGTAGATATTGGTATGGACGCTGGAAACTACTTAGGATTCATAAAAATGTATTGTGTATTTTTTGGATGGAAAAAAAAAAAAGAATGCGTATCTGTACTCCTAAAGGAATGCTCGAGGATATCATGTGGCAATTACATGATGCACCTACCTCTGGACATATTGGAATTTACAGAACACAACAACGATCTTTACTTTCTTCATATTATTGGCAGGGAATGAAACAAAGTGTGCATGATTATGTTAAGTCATGTGATGTATGTGAAGGCGGATTTATAAGGAAACGTGTATTGCTTGTGGAGGATTTAAAAGAGTCGCAGCAGATATAGCCGGACCATTTCCTAAAACTGCAAATGACAATGTATATATTTTAGTTATATCGGACTACTTTACAAAATTTGCGGAGATTTTTCCTAAACCGGACATGGTAGCAAAAACAATAGCTACTGTCTTTTTCCGGGGATGGTTTAAAAGATACGGATGACCATATGAATTTCATAGCGATTAAGAAGTACGATTTGAAAGTTTAGTGTTTCAACATTCGTGTTCAAGGTTTGATATTGCGAAGGTTTGATACAGCTGCAATTCATCTGCGAGAGATGACTCACTACCCGTAGATGTACGAACAGAATCGCTGGAAAATTTCTGAGAAGGAGAAAAGATAACAGAGACAATATTTGTTTTATTGATTGTTGATTGTGGGACAGCCCTGTGGTAACCCCACCAAATTGATCACCGCGGCCAGAATCGCCATTTTTAAGAAGTACAAGAACATCCATATTGTTTATTTGATTTATAGGGAATCTGAAATAATACCACTTGTACGAGCCTGGTCTCGGATAAGTGAGTTTATTTCAGCAACCCTGTGTCCCTCCATTCCGGATATCTTAAGACACTTCAGATACCCTTAGTCACAACCTATCATTCCGGATAATTTAGGTCCATTTGTATATAGTATAATATTAGGTGTTTACTTCCTTTTTCTTTCACGATGAATCCATAAAACGATAAGTTCATGGAAAATTTTATGAATTTTAATTGTGGCAATGTTCTAATTTTTCCCACCCACCCTCCTCTTGCTTTTAGAGCAAATACTGCTGTTCATGTTGTCTTTTTGTATATGAAGACTGCCTGCTTGGTCCTGCATCCACAACAGCTTATGTCGCGGTAGTTATTGTGTGCTCTAATATTCCTTGATGGTGCCCTGCTTGGTCTAGCTTTTTCAGCAGCTTGTGTTGCGTTAGTGAATTCTGTATGATTGCGTATTCTGCGAAGACTGTCGCGGTGATGAAGTTTCTGATTTACCTATCCCGTGATGACTGTCAGTTGGGGACAGTGTCCACTTCATCCTTATCGTGGTTGGAATTCTTAGTTTATGCGTATTCCGTCGCACCTCAACGCAATTGGACGAGTGCAACACATATTCTTACGCTCATTCCATTGTTAATTGACTTGATTGATATTGATAAATAATTGATTGATAGACAAGTAATTGACTTGATTGATATTTCAATTGATTGATTGATTGACTGATTAATTAATAATTGATTGATTGAATTTGATTGATTATTGAATTGGTGACGTTCATGCACTTGTGACCTACCCAGTGCATGATCCCGCCGATTTAGGTCGACACATTTGTTGTATTGATTGTTGACTGTGTGGCAGCCCTGTGGTAACCCCAGCAAATTGATCATAGCGACCAGAAGCGCCATATCAAACAAGCACGATAACATTTATATTGTTTGTTTTATTTATAGGGAATCAGAAATAACTTATCAATAATATTCTTGTTAAATCACTGAAATATCGTTTCATTTAGACCTTTAACCTATTAAATGTTATTAAAAAAAAAATTAAGGTCTACACAACTATATCCATATCGGATAAAAGGTCTTCCTAAGACATAAAACTTGGGTTGTGTTGGTCACCATGTTCTTGCTGGGAAAGGATATCCTAATCCAAGCATCATATTTCAGACACTTGGTCATTTCTGACAAATAAACTGTTCTTGTTATAAAAATTAACTCGCATGGTAAGAAATATGACGACGATAAAAAATTTTAGGGTCCATGAACAGAATGCTTCAGAGCATGTCACATGACCGACTGGATCATGTGATTCGCGAATGTGCAGAACAGTGGCAGTTATGTATTAAAATGAGAGAGGTGTACTTTAATTTTATTTATTTTAAGAAAGTGATTCAATTTATTCGCGAACTTTTGATCACTCCATGTATGTCTCTTTAAGTTAGTGTTTGTGGGATATTTGTTTTGCAGGATTAAACTCGGATTCGACAAAATTTAATGGAACCTTTTTTCTTAGACAAGCTTAAAATCTCCGTTGTACATGTTAATGTAAGAGTTGAGAAAACTATAGAAGAGCCTGTAGATCTAGTTAGTGGTTAAATATATACAGTAAATATATTACATCTTTTGATCAGTTTAGTGACCAAAGACACCAAAATCCTCCTTCCTCGATTTTATCATTTAAAAATAAGTTATTAAATCCAGGAAACAAGGTATACTATAGAATAAGTGTAGATGGTTTGGTCTGTAACTATTCATGTCCACAAAGATGGTAAGGACAAGACAACCGCAATAAAAAAATACGACTTTGACTCAACAACACACGCTATATAACGAAAAACGGACGTACCGGGGTATATCTTCGTAGGATATTTTGTTGGAAGACAGGAATATTGAATTACTCCTTAGATAAACATAGAAAATCCAAATATTTTAATATTTCTGTGTATCGACAATTCTTTAATAGTTGATTTGAAAAATATTATTTAAATATTCTAATTATATATTATATTTATATAATTATATAATAATATTAATAATTATATAATTTTCTAATTATATACATGTATTTGTGACCCTTTGATTCATTCAAAGAAATAATTATTTGTGTATTAATTTATTACTTTTACCATAGATTCAATATCGGTAAAGTACAAACTATATTTTTAAAAAAAATGAACGAAGAGTTTGACTTTGATGTTTCCTGTTTTTTTCTTGAAACGAGGTATAAAAATTTCAACACTGTAAATTAGACTCCAAAACATATCAGTTACATGGATCATTTGTGTTTTGAAAACATATTATTTATAAGCATAATTTGTATACTTGATGAAGCACTTGAAGAACAACCTGTAAACTGATCACATGAAGTTGCACTGCAATGACACGTAAGTCTGCCAATTGGGTTCATACTTGGGATACGGACAATCTGTGAATGTATATTGTAGAGATGTATAACTAACATTTTAAGAATTGTATGTTACATTTTTCAGAACATAAATCATCTTTGTGGAAAATAACGCTTATTGTTACTCAGTCCTTCGTACAGGCTGTCTTACAAGCAATTAAATATAATTATAATGAACATAAGCAATGACCGAGAGATGAGTCTTACTTATCTGCATACAAGTATAGAGTAATCAGTATATCATTCAGTTATGAGTTAACAAACATCAGTTTGTAGTATAATACTACAATCGATAATCATTTAAAGCAGTGAATCGAGATTTAAGGGTATATCTAAAATTTCGTAAAATTATAAATTAATTACAGGGAAGTAAAAGGGGGACGATGAATGGCTCAACAGATTCTACATACAATGTGATGGTTTTTTTTTTTTTTTTTTTTTCAAATTTGCCAATTTGCATATATATGTATATTCATATCATTAGAACAAGAATGATGAATTAAGGTAATCCATATTATTTACATAAAAGAATCACAAGTGTACCATAAGTTTTTTTTCTTTTAGCCAAAAGTACCCTCGGCAACAGAAAGATTGCTCACCAAATATGAGATACAATGATCTTGCTGTACCGATGAAGTTAATTAATTAGCGCTTCATGATAAATATGCCAGCGTTGTAGTTCATATACCTCATGAATCTTCAAAAAATTAAATTTATGTCTTATATTTACATTATTTTTCTGATCACTTGCATTAATTTACGCCGTTCAACTGTCTTTTTTAAAACAAAACAGTGTTCACTATTTTTTTGACTTTTTGACGTCAAGAGCGGTATTATAACGTAACAATGGAGATATCCATGCTTTTTCGTGATACATAACTAATGTAGTTCATGAGAAAATATACTGCATTTTATTTTGTAATGAATCATAGGAGAAATTCATTGGAAATGTAAATATTTCTAAGTTAAAAAAATTGATAACCCTTTGTGGTGTCTTTCTACTCCGAGGACTTTAATTGAAACACATAGATATTTTGTATCTATACTTTTTTCATAGCATTAGGATTACTTATTGCCGAATTTTTTTGAGAAAAATGCCTTTTAAAATAAAGTTTTCTATTTATTCATATTCGATTATCAAATCTATTTTTAGATGGCACCAGTTTATTATCAGACCCAAATTTAAACAAAAGGATTTTAATTTCCTTAGCATGTATATCTATTTCAGAAAAAAATGCTAAAATTTTGATTAAACTTACAGATAATAGGATTTTTTTTGAAGCATTAAAAACAAATGAAATATTATTGGTATTATGCAAAATTTATGCAACCAATAAATACAATAAACATAGATCCTTTGTACACACTTGCACCACATACGGTATAAAGGTAACTATTTTGTTTGCAGAATAACGAATAATTAAGGAATAAAGAGGAATTAAACTGATAGGTAGCAAAAAAAATAAAAGGAATCCACAATTTTGTTTGCGTACCCTTCACAACGTTTTTTATGTTCATCTTTTGAAATGCACTACAGGAATATCGAGATTTGCAAACAAACTTTGATCGAGTAGAAACATCCTAAACTAAAAGGATGAGACAGTAAAACTGTGATCCGAATATTCGTGTATTTTATTCCGGCTTATAAGAGTATATATAAAAGTGATATTTCTAGTAAAAACGAAAACAAACTTCCCGTTTATAAAATTACAAATAAAGTTTCTTCATGTTCAAAATAAAATGCATTCAAAACGGATATGTAAACGTAGAAATAAATATATAAAAAAAATATTAACCATGCAGTTTAAAAACTGCTTCGTTGGTAAAAGCTCAAAATTAAAGAGAAAAAGAAAATAAAATATCAGTTTTTCAAACATATGCTAATTATAAGGCTTAATACATATAATAAAAACAAGAGGTATTTTTTTCGCTTTGGCATTTGGAACCAGGGATGAGAATAAAACCTTACACCTCAAAATCACATAGCAAAGTCTATCATTAAGGTACGGCGGTGGGCGGTACCACTCTGACACTATTAATGTAATAAATGGATCAATATATGTTAGTGCAATATGCTATTTAGGATGAGGGCTTAAAAAAAAAAAATAACGTCCCCACTTAAAATGATTGACTAATAAGTGTTGCTATGGCATATCTCTTAGATATTAGTAGTTAGATAATTTATATAATCTGTAATTATAAATATTTATTCGCTGTCAAATGATTCCTTGTTTTAAATTTAAACTAAAGAATGATTTTCATAACATAGTTGAAGAAGGACAAGAATTCCTTAAACATTTTTATTTCAACTGTGTCTTCATAATTGAAGAATTAATTACATACAGCCCCATTATCTTCATAAAATAATACACATAAATGTAAATATCCGTCAATTTTTTTTATTATTTGATCGGATTGTACGTTTTTGCTTGTGCAAAATATTTTAAAGGTTTTTGAAATGAGTATATTTTTCATCATATTTTACTTTCATGTAAATTATTTGAATCTGATTGATCAAGAAACATTTGTTAAAAAACACTATTACCCGTTGAATACTGAAGCCACGCCCTCCAACGTAGCAACAGTGAACAGTGCTTGACGACGGGTGATATTCCAAAAAATAGCGACTGCTCAAAATTTATGCACGCAAGGTTCACTGTTATATGTATTTGTATAAACATTCAGTATAATATAATAAATATTTCATGTATAGTTGAGTGTAACATATAAAAAATTTCTACCCATCGAAAACCATTGTCAATCTCGACTGCGCCTTGGTTGACAATGGTTATCTTGGGGTGTCAATGTTACACTCAACTACATGCAATATTTATATAATGTCTCACAAGTTACGGATGTTATAGTGTAGAACGTAGAGAATGTCAGTAAAATCTTTCCAACATAAGTAATGTCATAGCGAAAGAAGCAAACTCTACCACTGACGACACGTGCATAGAGAGAATATACAACTCTTAGATATCTGCAATTTTATCAATAAAAGATTTGAAAAAAAATGATTTGTAATAAGAAAAAAAGATCAGTAGAATTTTTTTTTTTGCATCACGACCTCTATTTAGATATTTGATTCCATTTAGATATTTGATATGTTCATAATAAATGATTTTGCAATGAAATAGAAATGCATTGGTCTCTCACACAAAGTAGAGTTGTTTAATTGTGAATGAATAAGAGATTTCGTTTTTTTCAAATGCACTAACTTACAAATGCATAGTACCAGGAAAAGTTAATACGTACTATGACGTTTTATTTCATTTACAAATTATATGCCTTTTGTGCCGCAAAACAATTAATCATTTCATATTCTGAGCACTTAAATGTTGACATTAGTTTTATATTAATTAGTAATTGAAATATGGTTATGAGTATAAGTAAAGTAAGAATGCGTGTTTAATGATTTATTCCTACATATAAGTTAAAAGAACCTTCATTAACAGTATGATAATTTGTGTACTTTCCAACACCCCATAACTCTTATAGACCGATGAAGATTTTGTCTCGAGAAATTCGACTCCAGAGAAAAATGTCTTCTACGAAGGATATGAAGATAACGAACAGTATTCAATATCAACGTCCATAAAACAATACAAAATAGGTGCAGAACAAACATGGACGTTCGAAACATCAGAGGTGGGATGGGTGCCATGGAGGATTGAGCATCTTCTGCTGACCGCTCACATCCGCCGTTTGCTTCTTGTCATGATCAGGAAATAACTGGAAAAATTTGTTGTCAATTCGATGTACAAATAATGGACTAACAATTAGTATGATAATCGTCAGTCAGCATTTATCTCAATGATAAATTGTATTTGCTGACAAGGTTATCGAATCGACCATAGAATTTAAAGAACCAATTTTTTTATCGTACGGTTACCTGAGGTGGGGGAGTGGTCAAAGTAACAGTGGTGTTATTTACCTGGAGACCCCCAATACCCAAGATGTCAAAAATCTGTGTATATGTAGCATTACACAGGAAGTCTGTGTTTGGTAATCAGGGTCAACATTACGTGTTTTGTGTCTGGTTTTGAGTGAAACAACGTAAAATAATTATTTCAATATGGAATTTATTTGTAAATTAAACGCTTTTATCGTAATCATGGTAATGTTTTGAATTTTAAAAAATGATAAGATTCATGTATATCATTTTAGAAAATGTTTTCCTTACATAAAAGAAAAATTCACGAGTAAAAAATACAAATCAATAATATTTATCGTTTTTTAATCTTCAATAAAAGAACTCACTTGATTAAAAAGTCTGACAATTGAAATAAAAAAAATTATTGATCCACCTTATGATTCGTCGAGCATGTGAACATGCATTTACCGCGATCGGAATTTTTTTTATGGCCAACAATGTCCAAAATATTCCATATTTTTTATTCTTCGTGTGTTAACAAAATGTTACGGTTAGAAAGACTTCATTTCAGAATCGATCACTATTATTTATCTTCACATGTTTGTTACGTGTATATTAAATAGACGCTAGAAGAAATTCGAGCATTAATTCTGACATCAATTTCTGTACAACATCGTGCGGATTGTAGCCATACTACAAAATAAAACATCTTTTAAAAACTATGCTATGCCGTTTATTTGTGCTGAATATTTTTCTTATATTCCCATTTCTTAAAAAATAATTTAATTCGTTGGACTTCTAATTACGGCAATAAGAGCCGGTTTCTGTGGACGCGGTCTTTTTTTCTACAGATAAATGTGGACAATATAAAACTTACAAGTGACAAATAGCAATGAAGATAGAAAAGAAATATTTTATTATGTCAATGTTTTTATAACCTACTTTCAATAATTTTTTGAAATAAAATTCAAACATATTGGAGTTTTCTAATCCGCGTGTATACTATGCGGGTACATGAAAGCATTTGACGCGTGACCAGGTAATTGTTTTCAAAACATGCAAACTCAGATTATCAGGAGGCACAGGTAGCTGAGCTGTCAATCAAATCAGAAGCTATTGTTTTTTTAATGATTGACAGGCGGTAAATTATTGATCTTGAATCAGATAGATTTTGGGGGCGTTAACATAAAATTGGGTGTTTAAGAAATGATAACTTTAATGAGACTGTTGATATTCTTGCTTCATCAAATTGCTTGTCAATAATTTACCTCGTTTTAGACATTATTCGTACGTAGAGCATGCTCTTGCGTATCAAATTAACTTAGATATATAAACTTCATATATAGGTGATGAAGGTATATTGCTAAATAGATAAGGAAAGTTGACTATAGAAAAGTTAAAGTCATCACGTTTATCATATACAGTACCGACCAGACCAAACCTGACACCAAAGCAGTCCAAGAAAGCAGTCCCCAGAACTGCTTTTGGATCGCTCTTGGATAGCTGTGGGACTGCTCTCGGACCACTGTGGGACTGTCTGGGCCCGCTATGGGACTGCTCTGGGACTGCTATGAAAAGCAGTCCCAGCTGTTTCTGGGACTGCTTTCTTGGACTGCTTTGTTCACTCATGTGTGAAAAAGGTTCTGAGTGACATGATAGCTCCGCCCCCTTGTGTATTCTGACTTTGGCAGGCTCCTGTTGTTCTTTACTTACAGCAGAGAGGAGTTTAAACTGTTTAATAAGCAAGGATTTCTTACATTCTTTTAATAAGTAGAGATTATTATAGTTAATTGATATTTTCAGGGACTGTATATTTACACAAATTAATGTGCATTTAGAATAAAGTAAACAAAAATAAAGTTGATAAATAAGGAATTAGTTACAAAATTTTTATCCCTAAAAATAAACTTTAAGTTTATGAGAAAAAATAGCTTCATGTGGGCCTTTTTAATTATTTAATGTAAATTATAATATGTACTCAAAATTTGCATTGATACTATTTAAAAATAATCATTACAGTTAGATATAAGATTTTTTTTATTAAAAATGCTACACATTTTATAAGGACGTCACGCTAAAAAAAGAGTATTCCATGTAGCCCTCAAATAAAACCCAACAATTTATTAAATGACCATGAAATGAAAATATACCATTCTCCCGTAACATAAACTATGTAAATAATCATTGGGGAATTAATGAATTACCGGTAGCTTTTAATTAATAAACAAGTTATTAAAAGAGTACATGTATATTTATTTTTAAAAAAATGAAAATACCGGGAATTGTGATTTATTTCTTTTTTGTATTGCTAGTGTTTACCTGGCCGATTAATGTTTATAAGATGGTATCAACTCCCGCCTTTGGGCAGAAAAATTGATACATGTTATTTGGGTATTTGTATCAGTTTTACACATCATTGAACATGCTGGTAAACAATGACCCTGAATTTCAATTTGTTTATTGAATGCTAAAAAATGTGATAATAAAAAACGCGATGAATTTCTTTTAATTTAATCAATTTTGACATAATCCGAAAGCTTCCATTTGCGATTTAGATGTACACTTAATATTTACAAATAAAACACTTAAAACTGAGTTTTATAGAACTAGGCATTAACGATAATTAAATTGACATGTCAGTAACAGTCATGACTGAAAAATATTATTTGGCAAAATTAACAAAGATTTTTTTAAAAGCCCCAATACTTAAGAAAACTCTAACTTTAGAGTATCCCGATAGTCTAAATTGGCCATATAATGATAAGATCTATTTAAGCTTCTTCAGGTGGAAAATATTTAATTCACTTTTAATTTTCTGTATAAAAAATAAACATGGGGACCATGCAGTATCAATCACAAAAGAATTATTAATATACACAAGAACTGTGATTGAATATTCATGTTCAGTGTAATTCATATATGTACATATAAGTGTGAAGGCCTTCTTCCTCCAATAAACAGTATTAATAATTATTTCAATTTTTATGCGCGTACATGTTCTGTTCATAAATGACCGTCGTGTACATGTAAGGAGTCCTGGCATACTACACAGAATCAATTTCTACTGCCTTTTATACTTCCATTGTTTATTGGAAATCTCATTTCTGAGTTAGCTCCGCCCATTAAATTAATAAACCCCGCCCACTGGGACTGCTGGGACTGCTTTCTGGGACTGCTGGGACTGCTCTCCGGGACCGCTGGAACTGCTGGAACCGCTCTGGGACTGCTGTGGGACTGCTCTGGGACCGTTGTAGGACTGCTCTGGGACCGCTGTGGGACTGCTTTAGCAGTCTCAGAAAGCAGTCCCCGGGACTGCTCTGGGACTGCTTTGTGTCACATTGGGTCTGGTCGGTACTGTAGCTTGGTTGTTAGATTTACCATTAACGTCTTTAGACGCTGTGGTATCTTGTGGTGGGCTTGAGTTATGGAAAAATATTTCTTGTTCCTTGCATAATTATTTATTTCATATTTTCAAATTCTAAATGCGTTAAACTAAAACAATGTGAAAAATCACTATTGTTTAAACTGTCGGATGTTTCCCCATACACTCATTTGATTGTGAAATATCTACTGTTTATCATACGTGTGTTTGGTTTCAACTTATTCCACTTTCTACAAATGAAACAGACCATGAGTCATTTCAAGAAAAAAATTCCACAAAGCTTACTTATAGTTGGTTTATTCTTAAATATACTGATACATGTAAATACAATTATAGAATCATTTAGATATGAAGGCTCCTTACAATCCGTTATTAGTCCCCAGCGTAAAAGTGTATGTTTAGGTAGTTGATCCTTACGACGTAGGTTCGAATCCCACTATGGGACGTAGATATCGGTCCTTCAGGTGAGAAAGCATAAGCAAAGGTCCTGTATTTCGGTAAGTTCTGGCACGAAAAAGATGCCTCACTGCTCGATCACCCTGAGTGCAGAGTATAGGTAAATAATCGTTGCCCTCCATCGGCAAGTGATAGTGTCACCATTTGAGTGAAAAATTCTAGATAGAACGTTTATTACATGTACATGTTAGTACAAACAAACAAAAACAATGTGTTATTTTTACATCGTATGAATGCATTATGTCGCGAAGTAGAAATGAAAAGTAATCAAGATAAAATATCGATAAACCTGTACTTAAATTGACAACTATGTATTAAGTAAATTTTGAAAGACTCTATGAATATCATAAGTCCACAAATACCGGTATATTAAATACAAGACCTTGGACGAATCCCTCGTTGACATTGACGACAAGCGCATCGTTCCGACGACACCCTAGATTTACCATTATGGTTTGTTCAAAGACGAGAAAGACTATAAGGTTAAGAATTATAAATTTTATGTGACTGACACGTGTTTTTTTCCTATCATCGCAACCGAAACCTGAACTAATTTGTTTAGCATTAGTACAAACGACAATTCTCATCAATAATCTGACAGTGACATTATAATGATATTTAAGTCTGTCGGTCCTGTATGTCCACAGTCTTGTTTTAAAAATAATTTCAAGTGTCAACGTTCTGCTATCTTTTGATAAACCGGAGTAGAGGTGAGTAGAAGTAATCAATTTTTTTTATTATAAGGATATAAAAAAAGACTAAAGTTCTGTTTGAGAGATATATCAATGTGTGCACCTTTTTGTTCTTGTCAAATCAGAACACAGAAAATAGAAAAAAAATTGGTTGCATTTATAGGTCGTTAAGGGGAAATACTGTCTATTAAAAAGAAGGTGAATTTTTATTTGAGTTTTTTTTTCTACTTTAACTTAACTCTAACTTTAATCGTGGATTCATTTATGTTGATTGAAGTATAGAAAACGGTTCCTACTGTTGGTTTGAGGTTGGTGAACAGTATTTACAGCAATGATTTTGTTGGTCTGTCCTTTGTAAGGATTTCTTCTGATATCTAAAATAATTTTAAAAATCCATGTAAAATGGCATGTTAGCAATTTTTTTTGATTACATGCCATTGTGCATATCTTAAAATGTTTCCATGCATAATTTCATTATTTCTGAATATGTAAAATATGAAAAGAATCCATCCTTAAGTGTATTATAAATGAATTACTAAATTATTACCTTCCCCCGATCCCATTTTTGCTGTCTTTATTTTTGGATAGGTTTACATTAAATCATGATACCTTTGAATAACTTTAATATAAATAATTTGAAATTGCTGTTAAAATATTCCTTTTTGATTGTAATAAAATATGACGTTTAATAAAAAAAAATATGACAGATGTCCATGAACGTACAGAACAACTCTCGTATATTCATGAGTTTAGAAGGCGTTAGAACATTTTTATACTTGTATAATCTTGTTTGTAATAATTGTTTAACAAAGACAGTTACTTTTAGATTAATTTCAGTAGAAAAGTGTTATTTCGAATTCATTGCACAATGAATAGTATATGCTTTATAAGATATGTAAAATATTTTTTGTAATAAATTTTTTGATCAATAAGAAACATTCGTGTCACAAGTTGAAAAGCAAAAAAACAAACAAACAAACAAACAGAACAAAACAAACAGACAAAAAAAAAACAACATCAAAAACAAACAAACAAACAAAAAAAAAAACAACAACAGCAACAAAAAAAACTTTAAAGATTTAAATTCTTTGTAGTCCTAAATTGTTTCATTGATGCATAAATTATAAGACTGTAATATGTACCTTGCAAATATGTTAGAAGTTAATCTTAATTTACTGAGAGTTCTTTTAACATTTCTTTAGTTGACGGCAATTTTAATACCAGTAAATGTAATTCATAATAATCACTACTAGACTAATACATGTTTTTGAAGCCGAATTTTGGTACATTCAAAATACGTTTGATAAATGCTTGTCTTTTTTTCAGTTGATTCTAGACTAGAAGATAACTAATTGGGCAAGTTAAACAATTGATCGTAATTAAAGAAAATTAAGAAAGTGCAAAAAAGAAAGACAAAATCTTTCCTCAAATTCGATTTACTCAGTATTTATTTGGAAAGTTTGTGCTAAAATACAGATTTTTGTTTTTAATCTAATCTCAAAGAAATACAACAACCCATTTTTGTTCATGCACTTTCTTTGATATTATGCCCTATCAGACTCCCGTAAAAATATTGTGAAATAAGACATTGAACTTTAGTTACGTATTTTATTAGACTTATCTTTCAATGCAATATATTGCTTATTTGTGTGATGCTTTTTTTATAAATACCACCGCAACGTTTTTGTTACTTAATTTAAGTAACATATTTTTATAAGGGATAGTAATTGATAAATTCTCGAGAGGAACGTAAATCAAAAATCAATCCAGAATTATAGTATATTTCTTCATTAATAAGAATCATGACGTTTATGTGCACTAGTTTTCCATTTAAAAAAAATACATATACATGTGTACAACATCATATCGACATAGACGGCGCTGTGGTATAAGATAAGTTTTAGTTCGAAATTTGAATTGACCGAACAAAAGACGCAATCGAAGACACAAATATTTGATAGATTGTATTCGAGTTCGCAGTGTTGACATGACATAACTTGATTTTCAAAATGTTTGTAAAAATGGGAGCACGAAAAGCATCCGAATCAAAGACAAAGAACTCATCCTTAAATTAAAGTGAAACCGTGTACCTCCATCAGAAAAGTCGAGAAAAAAAATTCTGAGAGATACAGGAGATTTTTATGGACTTTTAATAGATGTATGTATTTTTATGTTTTCAAGTTATCATGTTAAGATTTCGCAATTGATCAACTAAGGATCCGGACGTACTTTACAAACCAAACAAGTATATAAAGATACGTTGATTTCTGTAACAGATATATCAGTCAACGGAGATTTTTGACAACTGTCGGATAAATAACTCATGTTAATATGGGAAAAATTTATATAATTTTTTGCAATAAAATCAATCTTTATAAGTTTCTAATCAAAATATTACTATAACTTACCAGTAGAATGTGAAATGAACACACGTCCTTCAAACTGGTTCCATTCAGAATGGGTATTTACAGGCTATATTAAAATGAATAGATATGTGAAAATCAAGAAGAAAACAGGAATTTAAAATGAAATCTGAAAGTTTCTGTTACAAATGTAATCCTCCCACTTTCTGTGCTTTCTTTAAAATTTGACTGGTTTGTTTTATTTACCGATGATATATATGAAGAAATATCCCCCGTTTCCAAACTTTCCTCTTCTGGTGCCGTGCTTGATACTAATTGATAATAGAATACTCATTATCTTAAAATCTATAATTAAAAACAATCCCATATTGAAAATAATTGTTTTTCCTTACAACTTTTATTAAATGCATATACATGTATCTGTCTTGTTTTACGTGTGCTTCAGTCTTTCTATTTTTATATGCTGATATGAAAAATACATTAATATTTTTTTTCAATTTGTGTAATGAAATCAATCTGTATACGTTTCTATTCAAAGTATTACTATAGCTTACCAGTAGATTGTGAAATTAATCCACGTCCTTCAAACGGGTTCCATTCAGATTCAGAACAATTACATTTGAAACCACAGCCTCTTCCAAAATATGGGTATTTACAGGCTACATTTAAATGAAAAGATATATCAGAAATGAAAATGAAAATGAAATCTGAAATAACCGTGTAGTTCAACTTTAAAAAGATGATATATTACATGTTAGTAGTTCTGAAGTTTTGTAAAATTACACAATTTTACTACAATTCTCTTAAGTGATTTTATAAAAAATAATGATGATACTGATTTAATAAAGCAATTAGAATTGAGTAGTGTACAAAAGTCAAAGATGTCTTTTTGGCTTTCATTTCATACTTCAAATGTATCGAATAATCATAAAAATCAGCTTATATGTGTACGAAAAGTAAGTAACATTACGTACGTATACACTCTTCTACTTCAGGGTCCCATTTGTAACCTCTACAGCATTTTATAGGACTACAAATACATTTGACGAATCAAAAATGAACTTTACATGTCTATTCAGTAAATGACTGCGTTCAAAACCGTAGCGGCTAACCTAGCAACTAAGTCTTAAATATCTAACTTAATTGAACTGACAGCTTCATTATCCCCTAACCTATAAGTGGCAGGTTTCTATTTAAAATATTATTAATATAAACTCATTTTTGCGTCCAAGAAAGTTTATTTCAAGCAAAATTAGATAAGTAAATTACATTGATTTCTCATATGAAGAAAATATGACTTTTTTAAGTAGAATCATTTATGTTGCAAAGCGTAACTAAATAGGTCATCTTGGATTTGGTACTCAGGATTAAAGAATTAAGCTAGCTCTCCTTCCTCCGTCCTTGCGGCAAAGTTAACTCTACTCCCCAGTAAAGAGCGTAGCTTCATGTAGCGGCTACGTAAGTAGTAGATACTCTGTTGAAGGCTTATAGTTTTTTTTTCCACGAAACAATTTTGTTGTGTCCCTTTGTTTAAGAGAATAGAATTTACCTATAATTTATTTAACATACATAGAAGAGTTTTTATCAGGTAAATACATTTCTTAGAAATATATTCTTGAGACATTTAATTATCATTTGATTAAAATAAAGGTATGAACATGTCCTATTTGGGCCTTGAAAACGTCCATATTTTATGTAGCCTCATTAAAGTGAACATTTCCACTTTTTAGATAGGGGTAGTTTGGTGCTGAAACGTCATAGGTAAAGGTCATAGGCAATTAGAACTTGTAAAAAGGTAAAGTAAAACAAAAACATGAACATGAAAGCTTGATACGTTAAATAAAACAAGAAACAAATTTATCAGAAGAAATTTTAATATTGACAATGTTTCGCTGACTACCAACTGTCAATAGTTTATCCATGGACGTCTACCAAAGAGAAATAAGAAAAAAATACCGACAAGGATGTAGAACATCGACCGACGATGAACTCTGTACTTCGGAAGAAGTAACGAATTTATATATAATACTGGGAATTTCAAATTTTCTTTTTTTATTACCTTGATCAATGAAACATAAAAGGTCCTGTGTTAATGCATCATTTATATGTTTCAACAGTGAATATCATACTCTAGAAAAAGGCACTTTGATCTTTAATGGCGCCATACGACATCACAGACCTAACCTGTTTTGAAAAGTACCATTTTCTTTAGATAATTTACTGTACAAAAAAAAATTAATTAACGTGCGATCGGGCACAAACGATTGTTTTCGATACTCAAATTCTCGCACCGACAAAGTCAATGTCATATACAATAAGTTCCCAATACGTTTCTTTTTTAAGCATTTACCCATTATCTTTTTGGTATAAAAACTTACCCAGAACAACGTTTTGCGATTATATTTTGTATGAACAACCAACATATTGTTGATACGATGTAGATCATTTTAGCGCTATTTCAACACTAAGCAATTCACACTGAAACTGCGTCTTATTTTAAAATTATCATGTATACGTATTATAAGGAAGTATTGTGATCAGCATATGTGAGATTTGTTTAATGTAGAAACTTGAAATATGATAATAATGGAGCAGAGTTTTTAACAGGATGCTATTTCCGGAATAGCACTGCACCACATTTGTGAATATCTGTTTCCTAGCCACGTCCCAAAATATTGAAAGATAATAAATACTTAATAAACATATCTATTATTTATTTTCAATGTATCCGTTATATGCTTATGTGACGACTCATGTTTTTATATATTGTGCACATGTGCATAGCAATGTATATTGCATGTGCATCTAATCATTAATTTAATTAAGGTCTTCCGTCTTCAGCGGAAGACCTTATTGTTTTCTTAGGTTTCTTTTCCACTATTTTTATTATTGTTTTTTTTTCTTACCGATTTTGTGCGCGAGATTTCTCGAAAACGGCTCGATCGATTTTCATGAAACTTTCAGGTCTGATAGAACATCAAAAAATCTAGACATATATTTTTTATTTTGATGACGTCACTTCCGGTTCCGAGATTTCTGCGATTTAGTGATTTTTAGAGGGTCACTTTGTCCGGCAGATTTCTCAAAAAGCACTTATCACAGAAGCTTGAAATTTTCAGTGATGCTAGAGCAACTTTTGGAGAAGTGCACTAAGTATATCACAACTACCGGAAGTACGAAGCGCCGACACTCGCTATGGTCCGAAAATAGTCCTATCAAGAATTTCAAAATTTTAAGCACCTTTTCAGCGATAACTTTTTACCTAGAAATATTTTGTTAAAGCATGTAGAACAAAAAAGGTGTAGAATTCCAAGATCTTTCAAATGACATCTCGAAAAAAGGGCTGGCTCCTTAAATCAGGGGCCTGGAGGGGCCGAAAGTTTTTCCTTTATATCTCAAAAAGTATTGAGAATTTGTGATACGTCAAAGAAGCAAAGTTGTTCAAAATGTCAAGCTTAATCTATTGAAGTCGTCAAAATACGTCCGGTTCCTGTCAAACCGGAAGTGGTCGGATAAAGCGTATTTTTGACGTTCTTGACAAGTTTATTTGGTAACCTATGTCTCTGGGAGCAATAAAATCAATTTTCCGTCCGTCGTCGTCACTTCCGGTCAAACCCGAAGTAACAGAAAATGGCTTATTTTTGCAATAATTAACATGGATTTAGAGGAATCAAACCATTTTTGGACGTTATTTTTCATTTTTGTTAAAAATGAAAGCCACTTCCGGTCAAACAGGACGGAAGACCTACTCGTTGCTTTGCAACGAGCTTTGCTCTAGTTATATTTATGTTTTTACTTGCAGCACACTTCCACAGCTGAATTACATAATTATTCGATTAATCTGTAGTTAAGTGTATTGATTATTAAATTATTCTATTCCAGAGAGGTCCAGAGTTAGCCTCAGGGTGCTAATTATATTCTGGCCATGGTCATTTTGTATCTTTCAGTTTCATTGGTTTTTTAGGTTTGTCTTATGCTTTTATATTGGTTTTTGTGTTTCTCTCTAAGTTTTCTTTGTGTTTCTGGTTAATTTTTTCTTGGTCTTGGAAGGTGATGGAAGTGTAGTTTGGTCAGTTTTCATATCAGACATTTGACATTGAGACATTCATTTCCTCTTGCATGGTAAGTAATTTGTTCATACTAATGAGTAATAAGATTCTAATTTATTAAATGTGAAATCTATAATTTTTGCACTTAATTCCTTAAATCATTTTTTTCGGGAGTAAATGTATAGTGGGAGTGAGACCTTAGGTATATAGAGTTACATGTAAATATTAAATATATTGCTGTCTCACTTTTTCATATTTTTAAAGTAAACTTTATTTGATGATTAGTGTAGATATCTACAAAGAAGTTTATTGTTGATTTGTAGATATTGAGATATTGTTCTCCATGTATTGCTGTGTGCAGTTTATATGCTGTTATAGTGTATGACCCATTCCCATTGAATGGTACGCATGTTTATTGTTTTTTTGCTGAACAATAATTTATAATGTATATATACATTGGAATGATAATTATTGTAAAGATTTTATTATAAATATTCATTGATTAAAGTAATGGGAGATTTTATTGTGTAACTTTCATTTATTTGAATTATCTCCCTTGGATTTTGATAAAGCTATATTATATATTGATTGTACATGTATATTGAATAATAGCTTTATAGTTTTTATGCTAAATATTTATAATTTGTTATTTCATTATAGGGTTTTGATGATTTTCTTATTCCATCGTAATAAAGAAAACCCGTCTTGTTGTAGGGACAAGACGCAATTCTACTCTTCGATGGATAAGACGTACACCCAGGATTCCAGATATGACAGAAAGCCTGCAGGTTCCGTTATTTTGTTTAGCTTAGACTGTTAAGTTTCATATGAACATAAACGCTTTGAGCATAGACGATATCGTGCAGTAGTGACTGTGTATTTCATAGACTTCTGCAATACTTGATATCGCGATTACTTAACTTAGCGGAACTCTTTCGCGAAGGAGGTAGGAATCGTCTGTTGGGTGGGGGCAATGTACTTTTCAATACAATGCAAGATCGATCATTTTAGCATTTATAAGGACAGATAAGTAAAAAATCCTGGTGGAATACCTCGCCTGAACCAGCCTAATATATTTTTGAGAGGAGCCAATCCTAAATTGTCACATTTTTAACGATATTTTTAATTAAGCGGACTCTTCTCGTTAAATTTTGATTGAAAATCGTCACATTTTTAAGCAGATAAAATATTCTAAACTTTCCTTATTTGACAATCTACTATTTGGAGCTCAATATCTGGCAAAACATCGTGATTTCGGCATTAAATTGTTCGAATCATTCGATTGTCACTACTGTAAACAATGTCATTTGCCCCTAGAAATTTAGACTTTTCTCGACTCCCCCGCAAAAGAGCGGTAGTAAGTTAGATAACTGAAAGGTACTCATTGGTAGTCGCGATATAACGTATTCCTTCTATGGACCATTCCATTGCAGTATTTTAGTAGTGTATATATGTATATGTAAATATACACGTAAAAAAAGTATGAAATCATAAAATCAGGTGATTGGTGAGTGAAGGTAGTTTGTGTTAGAAGGCGGCCTATAGACATTGTCTGTATGTCTTAATTTTTTTTTGTTCTTTATTTTTTTACATTTGGATACCCTATCTCATATTTCAGTGTAATTTATTTTTTTTCATTTTGTAAACATTTGAGTACTCCTAAAATTATTTAAAATTTTGGTTATTTGATCGTTAATTTATTTGCTAAAAACATAAACCAAAAACATCATTTGGTGCATTGTATAGATAAAAGGAAGTAAAATTTGTGTCGGTGTCATGTTACAACGTATATCGTGTTAAAAATAATCATTGATAACTAGAGCAAAGCTCGTTGCAAAGCAACGAGTGGGTCTTCCTTCATAGCAATAAGCAAAAAAAAAAGAAATGTTCAAATGTCAACTTTGCTACCATTCTTTATTTCTTTGACTCAAACAGCAAAAACCCTTTTTAAAGTCTGATTCTGGAGTGAGCACAAGGATAAACAATCCAATGGTAATCTCTCCAACACCATTGAAACTATACCTACAAAATTTATACAACCTCGTATTTTGACTTTGATTTGTTGACATATACTAGTATCACCTTTGATGCAATCATATTAGTGAAGTGTTTTATGCTACGGATATATCATCAGCTTTAAAATTGCTTTAAAAACATTTACACAGTATAATTAGATAGTATTATAATAGTAAGAAATCCCAATGTGTTACTGATGAACTATCTGCATTTTTTGTCTGTCAGAAAAAAGATAATACTTTTACAAGAAATACAAAGGAATGTGTTGTGTATGTCTCTAATTTGCAGACATCCACTGGCAAATGGTGGTATCTCAATAAGAGTGTAGTAAAGTTCTCTGAACAGGACATTCAACAAAGATATCTCCTTTTAAAAGCACTGCCCTTCATATGAACAAATTTTATTCCCCTACACTAAAGAATGCTCTGTGCCAAGTTTAACTTAAATTGTCCTGTGGTTCTGAGAAGAACATGAAATTCTGATGAATTAAATTCAAAGATGATAATGGGTGACTTTTATTTTAAAAAAAATTACTACAGCATTAGCTCATATGAGTTAAACTGAATACAGTTTTAGTGCTTTGTTGACTTTGAAATATGATTGGACATCTCTTTGATCTTATGTTTGAAACAACATGTACACATCTTTTGTGCTGAAAAATGCACATATGTAAATGGTGTAGTTGTTTATGCCAAAATAGTAACTTTCCTTCAATGATACTGTAAAAATGCACATATTATACCTTAAATATTGCTGCTGAACACAGAGGTTTATCATCTTATAACCATAAGCATTGGTATGCCTTCCCTTAGAAACGAAAGACCTTAATACAGAATGATCTATGTAAACATGCAAGATCTGACACATTTAAAAAGAACATTTATTTCAAACTAAACATACTAGATTCTGCAACAAAATCTATTTCTCTTGAAAAACTGAAAGCAATTGATATGTTCATATTTGTCAAATTGTGGATTTATGTCTTTTTCTCAAATCAGAATTCGAATATGCTATACTTAAAGTCATCCTCTTGAACTGAGACTGTTTCACATGACAGTTTCATTTTCATTACGCTGTTTCTACTTTGTCATCTGATCTCCCAACAGATGCTCTTCTGGCAAATCATGATCATGCTTGGCAGCAAATTTCAGTACTCAGATGACAGTCACACCTATCAAAAAGAAATTGAAATTTTTCATTTACTTTTTTTTTAAAAGTGCAACTTATAAGATAAGATAAACCATTAAACTGAGTTCAAAGATACTATCACATTTTCTGCATGTGTATTATTTGTAAAACTACTCTATAATAATTTATGTATATAGGTTTACAAGTAGTCAATTGAGGATGTTTTAAAATAACACATTAGATTTTCATGATTTCAAATAAAGAAAATGTACATTACTTGTTCTTATAAAAATTATTAGGAATGGTAATGGTTAACAGTTGTTCAATGATTAATCAGTCAGAAAGAAGGTATTTGATTATGATTTGTATGTGTCAAGATAAATCTATTTGTAAAGGTGTTACATTAGGCACAGTGTGCAAATGAAGTAACAAAAGTCACAAAACTTTGTTATTTCATTTGCACACGGTGTGCCTAATGTCAGCACAGCTGCATGTTATTTTCAGTTCATCTTATCATCTTATCAGGACACAATAATTTTCATAATCGACTAGCCATGCATGATTTTTGTAAAAGTACATGGGGTACCAGGTGCAGATCTGTAGCTCCGAAATATTATTTGACAGACCAGAGAGCTACAGTGCCATGCACCCATTGAAAAAACTGTATATTTATTGCGCACAAAAAGTTGCGCTTGTGTACATGGTGTATGAATTAATTCTTTAAATTCTTACCTCAATTGCAAGAAAATTACATTTCAAAATTTATTGCGCACAAAAAGTTGCACTTGTGTACATGGTGTATGAATTAATTCTTTAAATTCTTACCTCAATTGCAAGAAAATTACATTTCAAAATTTTCCGTACAATTCTATCAAGTACTTTTGTAGTTGATATCTACATGAAGTTTGTTTGGCCAAATTATCTTACAAACTTTATGACAGTATAATCTGTATAAACAAACAAAATTTTCAATGATCTCGGTTTCAATACACGGTTAGTAATATTTTGAGATTATAGTTTTAAAAACATGGAGGGATAAATCAATAAACAGCGCACTTTTTTGTGTGCAATAAATATACAGTTTTTTCAATGGGTGGCAATGTAGCTCTCTGGTCTATCAACATATTTTTCGGAGAGCTTCAATTCTGCAGCTAATAGGGTACATGTAAATCATTTTTCCATTTAGTTTTCCAAATGTTTTAAAAAGACAGGGAATGAAAATCAATTTTCTATAAGTAAAAGCTTCAATTCATTATATGTATTTGCCTAAGCATTTTTCCTATATGACAGGGTTATTTAAGACAGCTTAAAAACCTCACAATACATGTTTACTTAGGACAATGACCCTGAGGTCTAAGTGTAACGGGATAGCGCTTAATGGCTATCCCACTTCTGACACCAAAAATAACGCTATAGTGATTCTAGAAGTCAGGGGTTAACTCCCCTTTTAAACACTGAGTCAATAACACTAAACTCGAAATTTAAGTTTTATACATTTATTGAGTCTGCAAAACCAACATGAACAATTTTTAATTCCAAAAGAAAAATAAATATCCAGGCCTTTTAACCACCCTTTTTACTGACAAATATCACAATATTACCAGGTAATTAAATTCTAATAAATAGCCGGATCTCGAAATAATCGAAATATATGGCCGAAACCTATCTTTTAAACTTAATTATCAATGGATAAAAGATTATCAACAACTGGAAACATATACGATCGGATCCTGAAATAATCAAGATATATGATCGTAAATAAATCCCCAAAGCTGTTAAAACTATAAACTTTCCCCCAATTAAATTAAACCAATTACCAAATTACAATAAACTGATTTAACAATTAGCAAATAATTACCAATTTCGTCTAAAAACCCAAAATAATTACGTTAACCCTAACATCAAAAATGGCAGACTCCCCGATTTACGGAAGAATCTTCCCTTTTATACTCTAGTGAAAATTCGTATACAAAACTCTTACGAATTCGTATAAATTCTTACGGAATATACGAAAAATACGGAAAATCTTATACGGAAAATAGTTTCATTTAAAATAATTTGAACAATGATAAGTATTTCACCATAAAATAACTTGACTTTCATTCATTCAACAATTAATTAATTACCTTATAACTGTTCATTTTCACTTCTTTATAAAACCCCAAGGGCGTATAAATATACACCGCGGATCAAGAGAAAAATAAACCGGAAGTATACCATTATGCCATGTAAATAGAAAAATAGACTGTCTGCAAGTCTACAACACATGTCTGCACAATACAGGTAAAATACCACTGAAAAACGTAATTTAAACAAAACATCCAGTGGTCCATACTCTTTTAACAACATGTATGCAATTATTTCAACAAGGACATCATTAAATACGAAAGGATATGCATGTATTACATGTACACGTACTACTTTCACTTTGCATACGATGACATGAGAAGTTGTGAATCCAATTTTAGAACTTCACATAAAAAATGTACAAAACATACGATCAAATAACTCAAATCGTGAACCATATAAAGTGTTAAATTAATATGCCTAGATATGTAATTATTTAAAGACAAATAAAAATATAGGGACTTGAAATGACCAAACTTTACATAAGTAAAGGTCTAAATTGATGCTTTTCAACTGTTACAGTACATATTAACATCTCTTAATATGTGAATGAGTGAAATTCTCAAATAAATGTTATCAATCAAAGTATCAGTAAGAAGCTGAACCTTACGTCGCAGGTTCCAATCCCATTGCTAAATGCTTGAGACAGGTTACTCCGATGAGACTGTATAAACCAAGATTCTGTGTCACGGTAGGTGTTGGCACAAAAAGGATCCCATACTTCTCAAAGGCAATAAGTGCTAAGTACAAGTCTATATTTGCAGCTAATACTATCCCAAGCGGTGGCACCATAAAATGACTGAAAAATGTTTGATAGGCCAATATTATTAACAAACAAACCATTCGTGCAGTCTTATCATACAAAAAAGCAAACTTTCTATTATAACAATTTTTTTAAACAAATTTCTTTTGCAATTTATCTGAGCAATATTTGTCCTTTTTTTGTCAATAAAGTATGATATTAATTAAGACTTTTTGAGAACATCTATTTATAGCGAATCCAGACAGCAGAACAAATCCCTGCTCATAATGCAAGCTCTTCTGATAACACCTTGTCGAAAGAAGATTGTGACTTGCACATTGATCCAAAAAATTTTTCCGCAGTTAACTTTGGACCCACAGTGCTTTGCTTCTTTAACATGTTTAAGCTATACATTCTTGTAAGAACTAACTATCAAAATATTCCAAAACATAAACTCACCTTAATTTAATGGATAAATTGAGATAAATAGTGATGAAAAAAACATTGCTCTGACATTAAAATCAGCACTTCCCAAACAGAAAAAACAGCCTATCGGATCATGCTAACAACTCATGTGTAAATCATGGTTTTGATATGATTTCGGTATAGGAAAATTTCACATGCAAATGAGCTAATGGATCATAGTTCTGAGATGATCTGTTAAACTAAACAACTGGCAAGAAAACCATGATCCTGTTATGATCTGTTGTAGAGCTAACAACTCGTATTAAAACCATGATCCTGGAATGATCTGTTGTAGCTAACAACTCATATTAAAACCATGATCCTGGTATGATCTGTTGTAGCTCACAACTCGTATTAAAACCATGATCCTGGTATGATCTGTTGTAGCTCACAACTCGTATTAAAACCATGATCCTGGTATGATCTGTTAAATTGAACAACTCATAGGAAAATTCTACTTCTTATACAATTTTACTAAACACTTTGATATTTGCAATAAAGTTCTCTTTAATATTTGATAAATAATTTCAGTTACCAAAAATTAAGAAAACTAGAGCCGAGCTCGTTGCAAAGCAACGAATAGGTCTTCCGTTGGAGCTACGGAAAGGAAGACGTAACCTTGAGTCTAGGTCAAACCATTATAAAAATTTTAAGTAAACAACCCAAAGGTTTCATGAGGAAGCAACTTACAATGTTTCGCCAGGAAAAAGACTGTAAAAGAATGTTATGTGCATGACCTTGAACTTTCTAAATGACCTTGCAACAAGCAAAGACAAACTCTGTTATAAAAATACATACTCTGCATGTTACCGAGTGGAAAAGTTCACGTATGTTTTTTTTTAGATATTCTTTTAGTTCATATCCAACCAAAACATCTTATCTTAAGTGACCTAGAACTTAAGACAAGGTCATGTCCCACCCTGCATTATATGAGCAATGTTTCACTGGTACAAATACGGTTGAGAATTTAAAGTTTCTCTGTCAGTAACAGTGACTCGTCCAAAAGACTGGATATGTTCACTCAAATTTTTATTGTGGAAGCATCAAAGTTTCAATGAGAATGTTTTTTTGAAATTTGGAGACTTGTGAAATGATGCGTGGAGACCGATCCTATGGATGAGACTGGATAAATCAAGGTCTTGTGTCGGAGTAGGTGCTGGCATGAAAAGGATCAAAGCACCTGATTTCATCAGGCATAAAACTTGAAATTAATAAATGCACAAGCAAATATTGATTAAAACAAACTATGATATAGAGTGAAATAAAATGCCATATAAAGGGTAATTTTTACTGCTGTATATTTTTACGAATTTGGGTCAAAAAAGGTGATTTAAATCTTTATACGTTGATCTTTTACGAATTGAATATGTCCGTAAAAATTTCAAAACATCAGACGTAAAATTCCAGATCACATTGAATGCATTTACGTGTACAAATAACGTGTCCAAAAACCCTATGTAACTTGTAAGAGAGAGAAAGAAAGAGAGAGTGAGAGAGTTATTAAACACATGTTAATTTGATATAACAATATAAACAATGCAAACAAATTACATAATGAATTGTATACAGGCGCAGATCCAGAATTTTTTTTTTTCCAGGGGGGTCCGACTTAGTAAAAAAAATCATATCCCGGAAATTTCTTGACAAGCCAAAAAAACCCCGAAAAGTAACACTCCTCCTAACGTCAAAAACCTATTTCGTAAAGGGGGGGGGGGGTTTGTGGTGACTTCTTTTCTTCCTTTGCCTCAAATTTTTAACTTTTCATACCCATTTTACACCCCCCCGACCTCCCTCTAGATCCGCGCATGGTATAATTTTTTTAAAATAACCTATATATACATGAGCAATGTGCCCTTCATTTATTCATGTTTTTTTTTTTATAAACATAGCTAGGCACACGTGCATGTCTGGTATATTTACCGAAAACAAAGAGAGACAACTCAAACTAACATAATTGAAGTGAAAGTATTTAATGAAGTACAGCGTATTAAGAGGTCGAAGTTTTATTCAAAGCACATCAAGCAGAAGAAATTATCCAAGATTGAAAACACGGGTATACATTTAATTGGAAGAGCTGTAATTATTAAGTCATTATCAGAAGTTATACGTCTCTAAAAAATACTAAAAAAGAGTAACCATGTAGGTCTAACTTATAAATTAATTGACAATGTTTGTATAATTTATATACAAGTTAATTGAGATTTACCTGTATGATCCCAATTGATGATTGTGATTGGTGTTCAAAATACCAACAGTATACTAATTATATAGCCTCCATGGAGTGAGCTAAGTAGCAATAAGCATTACTTTTACACATACCATGTTAAAAAATTATACCAGCCGTTTTATATATTATGTTAAATTTTTACGCCTTTAAATTTTATGGATTTATAAACCTAAAAAAAACTAAAAAAAAAAAAATACCCGTCATTCAGTTATATGAAAAAGGCGACATGATTTCAAAGTCAATTTTCACTGTTGGAGTACACGATGTTTTTAACATTCGACATGCCTGCGGCTCTCTCTGACCACGCACGTTAAAAAAATAATGGAGAAACAAAAGAATGATGGTAAAAATAAAACGTACATATAGTACATTACCTATCTCAAGACTTCCATCACTAATTATAATTATTTGCCGAAGCCCCTTTTCAATTACAATTTTGATAAAATACATTAACACGTACGGAATAGAGAAATAATTTTGCCTGAACAGGCCAAAGAAAGTTATCAAAATTCAAAATGATTTTATGCACCAGTGTTAGGAATTGCGATTTAATGTAAGATCAGTGACGTATTCTTATTGATTCGATTAATTAAAAACACAATTTTCTATTAATTGATAGGTCTCTGTACACAATGGATTTAAACACGATCACAGACACTTGCTTTGTTTACGACAACAGGTGGCTGGTATACACAAGTGACCCCGATTGGTAGCGTGGGATTGGCGCGTTTGATTACGCAACTGTTACAAACATCTTGGCTGGCGAACGTGGAGATCAACAAAATGATCGTGAATTATTCGATTAATAAAGCTTAAAATTACTTATAATTATATTTAACGTAGAAAGATAGATTTAATATATTCCGATGAAGACGTGTTCACTATAAAACTAATTAATAATACATAAAAAAGAAAAACTAATTGTTATATAAATAATTTAATAATGAACCGTAAAGCATGTATAAAGACATTTTAGTAGAAATTTAACATTAAATACCATAAGGTATATTATTGATAGGAAGTTTGTGTAAATTATACACATGAAGAGGTCTGATTTTCTTTCCGATTGAAAAACGCCACCTGTTTACCTGGCCTGCTTTCTACTTCGTGTTACGCAATATCCCCGGTATATTCGAACAAATAAACATTCTCATCAGATCAAAAAGGTGTCAAAGAAAAATTTTGTTCGTATAATCCAGATCGAAATATTTACCGTTTTTGAGTTATAAAGCAAAAACTTTCAAGTTCCCTAAATCCCTAATCATAGGGGCCAGCCCCTTTTGAATAGTATTATATGAAAGCCCTTGCAATTATGCACAACTTTTGTTCAACATGTCTTAACAAAATATTTTTAGTTTTCAAAATAAAAAGGAAAATATGTGTAAATTTTCGCTCTTTTAGGCGTTCTATTTTTTGACCCCTATATAGCGCCATTTTGAATACAGAAATCGAAAAACAAAAACCGATGTGCACAACTTCAATCCTTCTGTTATCTAAAACACGTAAAATTTCTGCTCCAGCTCCAGTGGTATCTGAGCCTTTGTCTGGAAATGAAAGCCTACAATTTTTCGTTTAAAGGGGAATAACTCAAAACCGGAAGTGAAATTTTGAAATTTTAGACAGTATTCTGAAAGAGTTTATTACCGTCTATAATGTCTGAAAATTTGAACAAAATCCATTGAGAAACGAGTGAGATATGAGGCCTCAAAGTTGGCGTCTAGGAAGAAAATAAAAAAAAGAATAATAAGAATAATCTTAATCTTCAGAATCAGTAGAAGGTCTTCCGTTGGAAACGGAAGACCTTAAATATTATACACTTATGTCACATGAACCATGACGTCATATAAATATAATCCCAGCAAATGATCTTCCTTAATAAGATGACGATTTAAATATAAAACATTATCCAAACTATTCACTGAATTTTATAAGAACAGAATCACAGAAATCCATTCTTCTTAAAGAATAATCCGGAACTCACTGATATCACTGCTTATTTATGATTCTGCAAAAGCATATAATTACAACATCTGTTCACTACAGAATCAGCAGAGTGGTGGATCTATTATTCAGAATCACAAACACTGAAAGGGCTCTCAATGAAGTAGTCTATCCTCTGATATAAGCTCTTAATATGTGTACATAAGCACCCTAAAAAGAAACGTAGAGAAAGTGGTATTTATTTATCGATCAACATATCATTATCTTTAGATCATGAAAATATGAAATATTCAAGTTCTTTCCCCATTGCATTATTGAAAAGAATTAGATTAATCACCAAAAGAATACTTTTGTTGAAATGTAATATTATTTACGTACACAAATTTTGTCTTCACCAAAGGCGGGTCTTTTGAAATTTGTTAATTTGAATGCAACTCAGATGTTAATCATGAAGATGGAAATGTTTGTAGCTGCAAAAGAATTTCATTTTTATAAATAAACATTTTATATAACGATTAATATGTACATGTACAACAAATATTTGAATCAACAAGGTCATTTGATGCTTAAATTAAGTTTTCAGCTCAAATCCATGTAAAGCTTTGCTATGTCTCTTCTACACATTTACAAAGGAAAAATGAATCATGCACTTGCTGGTAGAAATTAAAAAAGGTCAACAATAAAATTAATGAATTATACTCACCGAGAATAGAGTTAATAGTCCAGCACTTATTTTTATTGCTTATATGATGCAAAGGCTTTTCTTTTAAATCGGCAACAAGAAAACGCGCACATCTTGTTTATCAGAATTCAAATTCTGACCTAGATCAGCTGCAAACCACTGTACTACAGCGTGCTGCCCAGCAGGAGAATTGCATAACAAGGTTACTACGACTCTGAAACTGACCAGTGATCCAATCCTAATCTAATGCCTCAAAGTTAGATTGGGAGTGGATCACAAATATTACATGAAGAGAGAGAGTTTTAATAAAATTCTAGCTGCGTTATTTAAACAAAATACATGTGTGCTAATTTAAATATGAATTATTGTATTAAATTTGTTTGTCATTTCATTCAATTTCAAAAAAAATATAGTCTTTGTTACTTATACCTGTACATGCTGTGTGCCTTTTAATTATTAAAACTTAATTTTCCTGTTTTCTTTTAAATAAGACTTTTATTGATGTATGCATGTTGTTTGATTCTCCAAGCTAAAGTGAATTTAAAGCTTGCATTTTCACCTATCATAGATGACAAAGTTAACAAACCATATCAGGATCATACAACCAATTCTGACGAAGTTAACAAATCATATAAAACTCATGATTCTCAACAGAGAAGTTAACAGATCATGTGTAACTCGTATGGAGTTTAAAGACTAAGTTAAGAAACCATATCAAAATCACAAACTTTTAGCAGTTAAAGTTAACGAATCATTTCAAACTCATGTTCCTTTGTTTTCTAAGTTAATGGCACATGTCAGAATCGCAAGAAAATCATAGCAGACTCATTCCCCAGAAACAAACCACATCAGGATAATACTTCCTTATTTGTCATCTATGATTTCAGTATGATCCATTTAATGGATACTGTCTAAATCATAGTTCAAAATCATGAATTTGTGAGTTTGATATGGTTTGTATGTGATTTTGGCATGATTTGTTAAGAAAAGTTTTTGTTTGGGTTATATTCGAGCTTTAGACTGGTTTTGTAGTAAGAGTGCAACGATAAACCGTTTGACGGTATACCGCGGTTTATTTTTCCACGGTTCGGTTCACGATGCCTCAAACTGTTATCACAGTTCGGTTCAATCGGTCCATAATTATCCAAATTGTCCGTTTTGGTTCCTCATTTACAATTTTAAAATGACTTCTGCATGAAACATGAGGTCAATGAAACTGCAGACATGGCAGTTAAACCTGTTTCCAGCCTCATATTTAACAGGTCGAATGATGTTATCACTTTCCCAGTGTTAGTTTAATGAACATTTGATAAAACTTTTGAGTTTAAAGTATATGATGACAAACCCTGACTTTTTAACACAATATGTCACGTACCATGATACTTATCGTGAACTGAATACGCATATCATAATGTTTGGTAGGTGTATCGTTGCATCCCTATTATGTAGGCCTAACTAAGTCACCTACACTACGACGACATGTGATTTCAGAGTCTATTGCCCTGTTCACAAGGAGAGTTAAATTCGCAGTAAATAATTATGAAGTAAACTAATACGAATCAAATTAATGTTAAATCAAACTGTGTTCACATGACAGCTAATGCGAAGAAAACAAATGCAAATTAAAATTTAACTTCTACAGTCAGGCGTCAGTAAGGGTATTATGACATCTTTTACAAATCATGTCACCTACAGCAGAAGCAGATGTATTTGACATAATGGGTGTCTGAACACCCATTTTAGTGATTAATACTATTTTCTTTAGTTTTTCACTCAAAAATAGCACAAGTACTTTAAGCTGACCACCAATATGAAGAATTTTGATTTAATTTTGCCATTACGCATGCCTATGCGGTTTGACAAGTCTGATCTGAATTAAAACTGAATAAGTATCTGCCCTCAACCGAACAGTCGCAATGTCAATATATTATTAGTTGAATATATACTGTAACAATAAGTGTAGTTTGACTTATAGAGTATGATCACTAAGTATGACTGTTGTGTTGGAATTTTTGCATTTTGGATTTTGAAAGTGAGACTTGTTGAACTAACATCCTCAAATTTTTTTTTAAAAATAAAATATAAAGCTGTGGGGGTTTACAAGGCTATCAGAGAGCATCTGAACTGTAAAACAGATAATATATTGGTGTGTTTGTGTATTTCTAATAATATCAATGCTATATTACTAAGCTGTCATGTAATCAGTACTACACAGTAGTATAAATTTTAAGTAAATAAAATATTCTAACCTTCATTCCAATGGTCCAAGCCAATCATACATTAAAATGTCGCCGTCAGCTCTTTCATCACTCGATACAATTATCACTGGTAAATCCCAAGCATAGTCAAGAGTGTTCATCCTTGTTAATGTGACGGTTGGAATTTCCTCGTAAACAATTCACACAAGATTCTTAGAATATATGAATCGGGATAATTCTGCTTAGAATAATGTCCCAGAGGAGTGACAAAGTACTTCGTAGCTGCAGATTAAATGTGCGTGAATGTCTATATACGGCTTCTATGGTGAGAAAATGTTCAACTTCACAAATCTTGAAATCATTTCTATTTTCAGTTTGTAAACATGTGTCCGACGTCGACTCGATGGGGCACACTAAAACGGGATTTACTAAAGATCTGATATTTACCTGACGTTTTAATTTTTGATTAAATGATAATATTGAGTATTTTAAATTACTTATGTAAAGAATTTATGACTTTGATGCATTATGCTATACAAAAATTCAATTGTTTGGAATATTTACAGACAATTTTGAATCAGGTCAAATCAGTTTTTAGTACATCGCGTCTTTAGCACCTTCCTATCTCCCACAATGCCGCACGTTGTTTACAAAACAAGAGACCCCGAAAAAAATCCTAGTCTAAACTAATTATTGTTGTGTACATCACCACATTTTAAAATTATTTGAACAAAAAGAAAACAGAGAAACATCGAATCAAAACTATATCTTTCTGATGCATCAACTAAAACTGTGCACATGCAGTAAAGGCTTGGCTGGCCAAAGTAGACAACTTGTTCCTGAAAGGCTTCTCACATATTTGTTTTATTAAAAAACAATTAAATATAGCTTGAAGTTTATTTCTTTTTATATCAAATGACAAGATTTAATAAGTTTGAAATTATTTAAGTCAAACTTTTTCATAATATACCAATATTTTTAGCTATCTGAAAAAAACGTGTATGAGCTATTAACCCCTAATTATAGGGACCAGCCCCTTTTCATTAATCTAATATGAAAGCTCTCGTAATTACACACAACTTTTGTTATATATTTCTTACCAAATTATTCTCGGTTCAAAAGTTATTACACAAAAAGTAGCAAAAATTCAAGGAAAAAAATTACTAAAATTTGCCGTTTTATAACTTCCAAACTTTAAGAAATCATCTTATAATTTTATCGTTCTGCACATCTACAATGTATTGGCTACAAGTTCTCCAACTTTCGTGTAAATATCTAATGTCGTTCTTGAGATTTTTAGTGGAAACGAGACATCAAAAATTATCAATTAAAGGGCAATAACTCAGAAATAAAGGCATGCATAAAAAATTGAAAACAGGTGTAAATAGGTTTAACTACAAGGTATCTAACCTGAAAATTTCATAAAAATCAGTCCAAAGGTCTTTGAGAAATCGCCTGTCAAAAATCGAGCGGGAAAAAAAAAGAATAATAAGAAACAATAGAATAACAGTAGGGTCTTCTGAAGGAAGCGGAAGACCCTAAAAAGCAGTTCTGACTCTAAGAATTACACAGCTGACTGAAAGCCATATTCAAAGAAATGGAGACACTGCTCTCTCTCTCTCTCTCTCTCTCTCTCTCTCTCTCTCTTAATTTTTAAAATGCTACTATAAATGGCATATTATGTCAAATATAATACAAATTTACCCTATCAAACTTCTTTAAAAGAATTACCAAAGTTAGTTTTCTATTCAAATAGTTCAAACAATAAGCAAAAGGTCAGGGGGTCCTCTTTTTAAAGACAATGTACACTTCAGATATAAAAGCTCTATATCTTCTTAATCGAAATTTATGAAGAAAATAATTTTTTGACAAGTAAGTCAATTTTCCTGGTCACAGAGTAAAAATATAGTATATTAAGTATGCTATATTTAAGTATAATACAGTGTATATTTAGAAAGATACTGTCAGAGATAAAATATAAGTATAATATGAAACCACCAAGCGGAAAACTTTACGACTAATGTTTAGTTATGCTGTTTTGAAAGAAGTTCAAACATCAAAGTCACATGGTAAAACAAAGCATACATGAAATTGGAAAGGTCTTGCCACAAAGTATGTACATGTGAAATATGAAGACCCTTCCTCTTCTTATTCAAAATTTGTGACCAATATTAGAGGTTTTTTTCTGACAGACAGATAGACGTAAGAAATTTAATGTGATTTTTTTAGAAAAAAATATATTCAATATTTCAAAGATAATTAAAACTACGCGCTTTTCGAAAAGCAATTAATCAAGCCAAAAATATTTTTTTTCCAAACCAAAAAATAAGTCTTCTACAAATAAAAAAAAATACATACCCATCGCAGACAACCTTTGTGTTTTTCGAAATGCACTGCATAAATGATGATATTATAATGCAAGTCTTGTAGAGCAACATTGTTAATTATTAGACGCGACCAGACAGTATAATAACTCACTCAGTATTTTCCGCCTTTTTGAGAGTATATATGCATGCGTTTTATTCCGGGTTTTTTTTGAGTATACTACGAAAAACATTTAGGCAAAAAACATTCAAACTACCTATAAACTGATCAATGATTCAAACCAATTATTAAAGAAAACTACACAGATCTATATTTTTTAAAAAAGTTTAATGGCGAATAATACCCATGGCAGCACTTCAACTTTCAGTTATAAGCAATTACACTTAAGTACTGGCTACAATCGTAGTCAAAGTTACCAACCAAAGTACATTAGGCGATTTTGGCAACCCAAATGGCAAATGGTAAATACATGTAAATGAAAATCCACAAGAAATAGGCAAATATAGAAATGAATATATGGTAAAGGAAAATATATAAATGAAGCTGTTAAACAACATACCGGCAAATTATACATTGTAAATGCCTCATCCAGTCTGACACAAATAAGCAAATTGAAATTTTACTTTAAGGGCATAAACACAGATGGCATGGGGAGAAGTTATCATCTTTCTTAGATAAATATTCATGTTAACATTTGTGTTCAAGGTAAGATGTAAGCACATTTATCTTAAAATAATCTCAAAATATATACGTATGTTACTTCTAATTGATAGTCACATATTTTGCCACAATGATGAAAGATAGTATGAATAATACATGTACCAATAAAACCAACAGATCTATGTTACTAATTTAACTAAAACTTATGCTTTCCACTCCAAGGTATAGACATAGAATCAAAATGAGGCATAGTCAACAACATATAATCTAAAAGAATGCATCCTTTTTTTATTTAAGATGGTGTGTTTTGGATACGAAGAAGAATTCTGAGAGGAATCTCAAAAGACATCAAAGGAAGTAGCTAAATGTCCAACTACTAGCTCACACTTGGAATTAAAAGCATAGAGAAAGAATGTTCTTCATTGTCACATGCCTGTTCAAGTTTCTTTTATTTTCATTGTTTGATAAATCCATGACAGAACAGTACTATTGAAGTTTTTGAACCCCGTACTAAAATTAGCAGAGGTTAAAAATATTTTAGTTTTCTATCTGCAAAAATGTGCTACAGTGGTGGCGTACTGTGAAATCATCAATGTTCGTGAGGGACAAAAGCTCATGGATTTCGTGGGTGATCCTTATTCAAGAATTCATGAACATTTATTTTGTCAACATATTTATTTATTGAATATTCTGTATATATGAGCTACATGTACCCTCGAAATTATGTCCCCTACGAACCGACACAATTGTGCTCACCCACGATCATTGTTCTTCACGAATTAAAATGAATCCACAGTAGCCAAAATGTCTTAATAATTTTAATATATTTCTGAAAATAATATTAACCAACAAATGGATTTTGTTACAAGAAAGAACTATAAGTATTCTACGAATGCTTAACTAATGAACATGTTTATTATTGCATCATGACTCAATTGATAAATTGCTCAGACGGCAGAAATTACCTATCTATATTTTCCTTGAATCTGAAGATCATATGTATATATAGAAAAATTAAGGAAATGAAAAATATTAACAGAGGGGTTCTATTGAGAAATGTGATTAAGCAGATGTGAGAAGTCAAAAATATATTTGTAGGATGTTGTGCTGAATATAATTTCAAAAAAGGATGAGTACAAGAATTTTACATACTTGTTCATCATGTGCTGATGATAACTGGTCTGCGAAGCCTTTAAGTGTACGGTAAAGACTTATTCTTATGCCACTGTACAGGGCATAAATGTTAAACGCCTTAGATTTTTATAAGAGTTCGATGGGATCAAAACATACATAATTATAGATAAACAATTTTTACAGATTGTTGAAGACAGTTGAATATTTCAGCATTTAGTTCGATTATATTTCCTTCAAAACATTTAAATAACTATCAATCTGAATCATCATGATAACAACGAGCATAATATGAAGGTCGTATGCCGTCCGCAAATTCTTTTCCATATGTAAGAGTTTTAAAATTTAACTTTTAAAGAATTACTTGGCCAATATAAACCAATCTTGACATAAAACAAAGTCATTGTGTTGTGGAGAATAGCATTTGCACATACAAAGTGCGGTGGCCTTACCCAAGAGGAGATTAAAAAATTGATATAAGATTATCAATTGTTTAATAAATAGATCATTTTGATATGGTAATACGTACATGTATATCATTATTTTTTTTCGAGAAACAGATTTATTCGATAATACTTCTTGAATAGACAAGAGAAAAAATCATAAAAACTTCATTCCAGGATAATGTTCGTAAATCACTAATATTTATAAACAGACATTACATGTATGCTGTTAACAGATTTATTTCATCAAAAACTAATGTTTTCAAGCCAAGGATAGGGAAATAATTTAAAGCCGAACCTTTAATTCTATGCAGCTTACGTATTACATTTCGCTTTGATAATGTATTCTTTTTAGCGCTTTTGAAGGAAAGAAACGTTTGCTAATTCAAGTACAACTTTAAATGTCTTCAATATATATGCATATATAAGAGTTAGATATACGCTAAATCAAATTAACATTTCTACGTTCTTAACTTAAAAAAAAATCCTCCAAATATCTTAAATTACAAGCTAGATACACTGTAAATGTTTTATATTTAGCGTGTACGATATAAGGCGGAAATTGGATTTAGAACAAATTATCGTGGAGTTGATATAGTGCATATCTTAATGTTCCTCTTTATAGGTATATGTGCCAGGCATTTAGCGTTGTACTTGAATTAGCGGATATTGCTTCCGCCAAAAAACGCTAAAAAAAATACAGAGGCCAAATGTAATACATTTACAGTTACACATTTGTAGTTTAAATAAGGACAACTCTTTCTTAATTAAAAAAAATATTGAATAATGAACCCAAAAAGCCAATTCAATAAACGGACAGTTTTATAAAAAATGAACTTTTAAGGTAACATAAGCGTGTCAATGTTTTACACGAAAATATATTGTAAAACTTCAAGAAGTAACTTACTCATTGTGAATCTTCAGTAAACATGTACACTTGTAGTCTATGGCTTGGATGGGATCTGAAAAGGGTGTAAAGGTTTGGCAAAGGAGTTCTGCAGGAATCTTTTTCCGAAGACCAGTTATAACAAGACGTGTAAATTTTAATCACATATATTTTACTCACATAAGGATTCCTGAGTATATGGTGGCGTCTTTTTATTCACCAAAATGACGTTTTTAGCTTAACTGAGCTGAAGGTTCAGGTAAGCTTTTCCGATCACATTTTGTCCGTCGTCCATCTATCCTTTAATCCGACCGTCGGTCCGTCTGCACGTCCATCCGTCTGTAAACTTTTCCAACTTCTTCTCAAGGCCAATTTTACAATTTTAACCAAACTTGGTACAAAGCTACAAAGCATCTTTAGGGGAAGGGAGTTTAAATTGTTAAAATCAAGGACAAGTCCCCTTGCAAGGGAAGATGTAAAAGAAAAGACACAAATATGGTGGGGTCATTAAAAAAAACTTCCCAAGAACCACTGGGCCGGAAATTTATAAATTTATAAATTTATGTGGAAGCATCGTTGGTAAGTGCAGATTTTAAAATGTTAAAATCATGATCCCCGGGGGTAGGGCGAGACAACAATAGGGAATCCAAGTTTATATTGAAATATATAGGAAACAATTTTAAAAAATCTTCTCAAGAACCACTTGGGCAGGAAAGCTAAAACATATGTGGAAGCATCCGTATTAAGGGCAAATTTTAAATCACAAAAATCATTACCCCTTTGGGTAGGGCGGGGTCACAATAGGGAATCCAAGTTTTACATTGAAACATATAGGAAAAAATTGGAAAAGTCTTTATAAATCTTCTCAAAAACCACTGGGCCCGGAAAGCCGAAACTTTTTTGGAAGCATATCCTTATGGTTTAAAAATTATATTCTATTCATTGAATTGGATTGAACAGCAGGGATAAATGCCGATGATCGTTCTCTCCATATCCTTGGTAATTGTAGATTCTACATTTTTAAAATCATGAATGGGGAGGGGGGGTAAAGAGGACAACAAGAGTAGAACAAGAGGGAAAATCTGGTAAAGAATGGAATCACCAAATTAACTTAGGTAAGAGATGTGCCCATTGGGCCACATGTTGAAATTCAAAAGGTCATTTCCCCATTATTCTTAAGTGGAACTCCATAAGATTCGTAAACATTTCATGTAGGGAGCATGAGGGAAATACTCTAATAACCTTGTTCAGAAGTGTATATAGTGTACAGGTAAAGTATATCATTAGGGCGTCAGCAAGATTCCAGTTCCGAAGGAGCGAGTCTGTTTCCCGCGGTGGAGCAAATTTTTACCGATACAATAGTTGATCCGCCCAGCTCCAGTCCTCATTAGTTCACCACGATTTTGTTACAATAACACGTTACTCTTTCCTGTATAATTTAGGACCAGCCTCCTTATATATAACTGAAATTGAGCTGTTAATTAATAGCAATTATCTCAATGACAGACAAACATCACCACAGAATATAGGATTTCCTTGGGCATTTGTTTCCACTTAGTGTAAGATAAATGACAATTAATTTAATTTTAACAAGTAAATTAATTGTTTTTAAAAGTTAATTTAAAATCTTTAAAACGTCGGCATTTATTATTATTATTATTTCAGATCCAAAATGCTACAATATTGCGTATGAACATCAAATTAGTACTATGAAATACAGGTTGCTTTGTTTCCTTATGTGTGATGAATCTAACAAGTTTTGTTTTGTTCATTTGTTTGTTTTTGTTTTTCTTTTTATAACTAACCTACGTACTGTTCTTATTTCTTAAATATATGAATATTTAACAAATTACTAGTATAGATTTTGGCATCTACAATTACTTTTGTGTATGCTAAACTATTAAATTTCCACAATTCTCTTTAAAAAAATAACATGTTCATGCATGTTTTATATAACCATGTATGAACGAAATACAATGAAACGTACGACTAATTCTCTTTATTCCATTATATTTGTTTGTTTTCTTTTCGGTAGTAATTTTAATGTATATCACACACGCTTTATACTATTATGTATGTTTACCATTATCCATATTGGAAGTTCTCTGCACATTTATATAAGTCGATTTTTTCAGGTTTACAACACTTCCACTCAGAAAAAAATTAAAAATGTCTAGACAACTTGGCTCGAAGATCTGTATTTGATTTTGGTATTTACTATGTAAAGTGTTGGAAGAGAAATTATGGAACTGAAATAGAAAAATATAACTAAGATATCTCTTTGAGAATAATCATGTCCTTCTCTGAAAAATTTTTTTTCTTCACTTTTTGGAGAAAAGTTTTATCTTTTTGGTCACTCACGAAATTGGATTTTTGAATTTATTAAAAACTAAAATAAGAAACATGGTTATTGACAGATATTTAAATTTAAGAAAAAAAATAATGAAATAAGATATTTTCATCATATTCTGTACCAGAATGCATCTACCTGAAGCAATGCCTTTTGCGTGTCACATCGTCTCAATGTCATTTCACCTTAAAAAACATTCATGTGGGTACCTTGACATACAAACTAAATTTGATAAATGAAGTATTTCTCCCTGAAATTTTGCTGTAAATATGGTCCAAGACCATAAACGTATAAAAGATTTAAGTCAATTTCAGAAAAAATGGTAATGAAACAAATTTTTTGTACCATTTTTGCAATTTGAAGAGATTTCAAAACTGCAAAATAAAAATAAAAAAACATGTTAGATAAAACAAAAAATTAACAGAATCAAAATTTTGACTTATCTGTTCTCTGTTTATGACTTGATTTTTCTAATATTTTGATATAAGCGCATATTCCAAGTCTTCGGGAATATATTATATATATTAAATGACTGCCACTTTTTTAAGGTGTTCCTGATAATAATAATGCATATTATCATAATTGTAGCATTCTGTGGCTTGCCTTCAGAAAAATACTGTTTTTGGCATTATTTACTTTCTCAATTTTGCTAAGGAAACTATCTAAAATATAGATTCTAACAATGTACAATTATATGATTATAAATGGTTTTTATGAATAAAATTATGTATTTTGAATACCTTAATTGTAAGGAGTAATATGAAAATATAAATGTATAAACCAAAAATTCCTTAATATAATTCACTTTGAGTTTGTAGTTGTGGATATAATTATATGTAATGTACATTATTTCGAGTCTGATTTATCGTTATAGATTAATAGCAAAAATTTTGGATCGGAGTGATTGATTGACAAGTTAAGTGATGAGATTTCTTTCAATTTTGGACATTTTATTAAGGTTATTAGAAATTTTGATATTTTGAGATACCGACCATTGTGATAACATTCAGGGCGGAGAATACGTTATAGTATTTTTTCTGCAAAATTTGGCAGACATTTTATCCAGGCGTACACAAAGTGTATATTTCACAGAAATAATTAATGCATTAAATAAGGCTGGAAAAAAATTAGTTTTAAGGAAAAATGTATTACCTGTTTTCATTTCCGTGATATATATTGATTTACCTGCAAGAACATTTTTTAAAAAATAATAAGAATAACTTCATCAATTTTGAAAATGTAGTGTAATTCTATATGTTATATCTGCACTTTGAATTGTAACTAAAAAGGAGGAAAATACATTTATTTAAACATATGAGGGAAATTGACAAGGGCTAAAATCTTTTGAGGTTTTACAAAATTGACCAAAGGTGGAAATAAAAATAATTTAAACCTGTATGAATACTTTCAAGTTTGCATCCTGTAAAGATGTCACAATCCGACTGTGGACATGTGCAGTTTTGCCTACATCTAGGTCCAAAGGCAGGATAAATGCATTCTAAGTATATATCAACGGTTTTTACATCAGTAAGAAAAAGCATTAGTAATAAAAGCAATTAAATGAGTGTGTGATATTTTATTTTGATTAAAAGAAAGAAAAACATATATACATGTATCTAATGATAAAATATTTTGAGTGTACTACAGTGTGTACCAATAATCGCCTTTGAAATTATCTGTTATCAGTGTACGAGGGGTGTTAGAAAAGTTCGCGGACAAGTTCTATTGTAAGCGCGCTATTTCAACGAAACCGGTCAAACTTTCCAGATAAAATCTTTAACTTTTTTCCAATAAATATACAAGAATTTGGTGCTCTTCGGTGATTATTGAAAAATATACAGCTTTTTTATTTTTATAAAACTTGCTTCACGGAGCATGCTACATATTGGCACGTTTACATCACAAAGACTCTTTATCAAAATTAAAAATTGCACAATTGTAGTGCAAAGAGATTTTTGGTATTTTGCCTGCCGCTAAAGTATTTATGAAACGTCACTGAGAGAAATTTTGAACTAAATCGGAGGGTATTTGGCTGTTTTATAGCCGTTTATAAATGATCAACGCGTAAAAACACAGCCAAAAATCGGAACGTCATTGAGCGTCATTGAGCACTGCACTAGGTACAAAATTGTGTAGGCAGACTGGAAAATGTCTAAAAAGAGATTAAAATGTTAAAGATGCTGTTGGGAATTTCCTACACCTACAAAGGACAAGTTTTCAAATGGTTGTAGCTTCAAAAGAATGGAATGATTAACATTTTGAATGATTTACTCCATCGATACTTCAATACCCCCGTATCGCATGGACGTTGTGTTGCGCCTATGGTTTTGCATAGTTTCCATACCTGATCGATTAACTGCATAGACTTTTTGAAAGATCTCAATAATATCCGAATCAGTTACAAATGACATTATAGAAGAAAAGTAACGTGTCTTGATATAGATATTTAATTTTACAGTAGAAAAAAGATTAGAAATATCTGAAGAAATGATAGATTTATAGAACTGCGACAAAGCTTAACGGGTTAAAATCTGGTTCAGGGGTGACACTGGTTGTCACGTCCCCTTACGTCAAGTGAATGCTCCGTGAATCTTATGACCTCATTGTAAAAATCGTTGTAAATATTCAAGATTTTATAATATGGACGTGATTTTTTACATACCAATAAACAAAATGTAGGAATTTATTCAGACATAGGTTATACTTCACAGTACACAACAGATTTTCCGTAATTCAATGTGTCCGCGAACTTTTCTAACGACCCTCGTACATGTAGTTTGGATGTACATGTACATGTACCTACGTCTGTTATACATATATATAAATAAATGTTGTTATAGTCATAACATTGAAAAATGCAACAATTTAGCCTTAATTGTGTCCCACGAATCCAAGAGAAAAAGATTTTTTTTTCCGATCTTTATAATTCTACAATTAACCAGATACGAAAATTAAAGAAATACTATGATTGGTTTTATCTTAAAAGCAAAATGTTAATATCATCAAACTATACAACAGTATATTAACTTACTGACGCAATTTCCTGATGAATCTAATTGGAATCCTCTGCAACACTTTCTTGGGCTGTAAATTAGATCTTATTTTAATCAGATAAACTTCTTCCAAATATTTTCGAAATTATTTTTACGTTAAAATTGCATCATAAAATTTAAGGAACCTGTCTGATCGAAATCCGATGTACATATATGTGATTGAAATGGACTGGAATTGGTTGGGTGTACCAGTAATTGTGGCCGTGTTTGTAAAGAAGTAGTTCAATTTTTGACATAATCCCCAAAACACTATCTTTTCATTCTGATAAAATATTTTTATAATCAGAGTATTTTTTTTCTCAATACAAGATTTTGCATCAAGTTAAGAAAATTGTCTGGATTGTTCAGAAAGAACTACTTCTGTCTAATCATCTACTTTTATGCTTGATACAAACTGATGTTTCCTTTAGTCAAGATAAGCTATCAATTTTCTAGTGTTATACTTTCATGTTTCATACTTAAGTCAGATGGTTTAGGATTCAATTGATAACGGGTAACAGTAAGAAATGTCATAAGCATGCAATGATAAGAAAAGCATCAATATTTCAGGGTGAATTAAATATTTATATAACTATATCGATGTGTCGTCCTCTGCAGTTTTTTTAGTGTGTATTATTAACCAACTGATGAATGTTAAGTCCAACTTGGCCGTCCCACGGACCTTCCCACAACATTTACACAGCGTGTTTTTGATGATAGACTGTACAGATTTTGTTATTTGACCCTCTGATGTTACATGGAACAGGGGAATCTCAAAATGGTAGTAAAATTTGTTTCTCTAAAGAAGAAACGATCAGCCGTATTTTTAGGTAATAAAGTTCTTGTTGACGTGAATGATGCTTGTAACCGCCTTGGGCCCGATATGCTGTTTGAAATATTAAAGTATCTCTTAACGCCTCGGTTTTTATCTTTTAAACAACATCCCATGTATCTCATGTCCCTTTCTTTACAATTCTATCGCATAGCATTGGTCCGAACTTGAAGGTTATCTTGCAACATTCACGGAAATGCAGACTTTATTTTTTAAACCATACACCAAAAAAAATATCACTAAACAGAGGAGATAGCAAATGTCTTATTTAATAGAAAACACCCTATTATATCTTCAGATTTTTTGGTAAGACAAATTTCATGTATACAGTTAAAACGATCATACCTTATTTTACTTAAATACACAGAATATTGTTTTTTTTTTCAAATGCTAAAATTATACTATTTAATAAAAATGAATGAAGTATACACCTTTCTTCAGAACTTCTTCATTGCATTGTGATCTGTGGTTTTTTCAATGTCAACACGTAGTTGAGAAATATCATACGATCATATGATTCAACTAACGATATTGCATCGACTTCACATAAGAATAGTGTTAGATTATTTCATGTTGAAACGTGCAAGATAGTATAAATTGAAATCGTTTTCTGTAATATAATTACTTCCATGTGAAATGATTTACCGAAGAAGTTCTTTGAGGGAACGAGTGGTCTTTCCTTTCTCACTTTCATGTACAGTATTTTATCCATTAAACATATAATTACAATAGCATTTTGCCGATTGGAAACTGAGATTAAAATCTATTTACTGCAAAACAAAGTAATGAAATTCAAAACATACCCATCGCATATCCCTTTTTGTCCAACTATATGGTTTAAGTTAAATAAAACAAAGAAGATGTAGGTGCATAACATCCTGAAAAAGAATCTAATCATACTGCATTCATATTCATTTAATTTAATTCAATTCATTTATATCAACTATGGTGGCTTACGTCTGTCATTTTCACACTATAGTACATGTATATGTCCGTATATATCATTTTATCTAAAATTAGGACTAAAGTGCACAGGTCCCAAACTTTTTTTCAGTCGGGTATAAAAACTTTTTATAGCACATTTTAGAACAAGGAAACACCATATTCATTATCATCTATACACAACCATATTTTTTTTTACAACCGCGTTTTTCAATAATGATCGATGACAATTTTGGCATATATATGCTATCCACATAAATTATTCAACATAAGATACTCTTCAACATAAGACATCATATTAAGTCAATATAGCATCTTAGTTTGTCGAGATGAACATTTTATATATTGTCTAATCGAACAGATTTATTCATTTTTTAAATAGCTATTTTGATTGATAGATTGAGTGATTGATTGTATACCTATTAACGTCCCTCTCCAGAATATTTCACTGATATGGAGACGTCACCATTGCCGATGAAGGGCTACAAATTTAGGCCTATGCTCGGCACTTACGGCCTTTGAGCAGGGAGGGATCTTTATCGCGCCTCACCTGCTGTGACACGGGGCCTCGGTTTATACGGTCTCATCCGAAGGACCGCCCCATTTAGTCGCCTTTTTCGACCAGCAAGGGGGTACTGAGGACCTATTCTGACCTGGATCCCCACGGGGCAAATAGCTATCTTGAAATTGCTAGGTAATATATTCTTATATCAAGGCTTAAATGACGTTAATACATGTAAGTACTACCTGGATATAAGTTGATGTATTTTGACAGTACTAGAAAATTATTTTTTAATTGCATGATGCTAATATTTCATCTTGACCAAATATATTTATCTGGATAGCTATGATATCATACGTAATTTCCGCAAAATCAAAAACGCAAAGTGAGTTAGTAAGTGATATTCTACTGAAATATCTCTTTCATTGAAGGAGGAGTCTGATAAATAAAAATAACTCTTTCATTAAATATACCTGAGATAATGCATATCGACATCTGTTTAATTCTCCCATCCTCCACCCCAAAAGAAAAGAAACCTGCGTTGCTTCTATTTATACAAGCTTAAACATTGAAAAAAGGTCAGATTTTCAATTTTATAGGGCCCGTTTGCTTGATTGAAATATTTTTTGATCATATTGTCATTTTCCAGTATATTTTAAAATGATGAATGGAAAGATTTGCATTATATTCTCCGCCGTTTTCACTGAAAGAAGGGAAATTCACTTGGATCTCTCTGTCCGTCCGTCGGTCCGTCTGTCTATCCTTCTATAACACTTTCGTTTCCGCATAATGTACTGTCTTTTAAGAAGACTCCTTTAATTTTGATATAAAGAGGTCAAAGGTAAATAGATTTTTTTTTATATATCCTGTTTGTATGTTATACCTTTCCTCTGAGAAATATATCATAGGGAATTTTTTTGCTTTTGAAATGAAAATCATACCACTACACCCAATTGCCGCGTCCGCAACTCCGATCTGCATATGCCTTTCTTTTCTTTTAAGCAGGGAATACAGATTTCCAAATAACTAACGTTATAAACGGATTTTGAGTTTCATATCCATGTATACACTCATGTTTGCGTTAATATATTTTATTCAGCTTCATTGCAAGGGATAAAAACAATCAAGGTTGGTTGTTGTTGTTGGTTTTTCTAGCAAGCCATCTGTGAAATTTAAATACCATACTTGTGTAAAATTAGGCGTAGAAATATCTGTTGGGATCTTTTCATGAAGCGCTAGCACTGTTCCTGAAATATGCCTACAGGACAGGTCTGTATTGTTTACTCACCAATATTTAACAATGAATTTATAACAACATTCCCTAAATAAATTAAACATAACCCTTAATGTGAATTCTTACAAAAATCTACTGCCAAAAAAAAACCGATCACCAACTACATCACGAATTATTTGACTATAAACTAGCAAACTGTACTGTAGCAAATGTCCATAATCGCGTTGAAAAGATAAAAAAAAAATCATACATGAAATGAAACACACTAAAATGAGTACTTTCTATTTTTGAAGAGCAAGGAAGTAATTGAATAAAGGAAAAAGAATATTTAAAACAGGAAAGTGTTAAATATGTTGTCCTTAGTTGAATAATTGTAATTTAAAAAAAAAACGTGTCATGTTTTTGGAAAACATTCTAAAAATTCTCAAGCAAAGCATTTTCGTTATAAACATACAACATAATTTTTACATAAAATGATATCTAGCGAAGATGATTTCATTTTATTTCAAATAATAAATTATTAATTTAGTACACAATTTTATGTTTTGTTAGTTTATATAAGATTTTAATTTTGATTATGGTATGCCCTTTTGATATTGGCATTTGTTAATTACCTACTTTCAGTCACATACTATGCATCCATCACGTGAGTGTCCTTCAATGGGAACAAACGTAATTTATAGCGTGGGTTATAGGATATTATTTAACAATTAGTTTGATTATATTTTATTGTATATTATAATTAAACAGCTTTATAAAAATAATGTCAGTTTCAAAAAGTTACCAATTTATGCATGTTTCTATTCCCTTGATTTCTTCGTAGTAAAGTTAATCAACGTTCTGTTTCGAAGACCTTAGCCTTGACCCTGAAAGAAGACAAAATATCTTTCATATTTCTTCGTGGATTTTTTTAGCATGGGAGTAGCTTTCGGGGCAGGCTATGGCTCAGATGCTTTTAATTATGCTAAGGTAATTTATTTCAAGTTTTGATTAATTGATTTTACACGTATGTTGCTTTACATCCCATTCGATGTTTTCAGTAAAATAGAGACGTCACCATATACCGGTAAAGGGCTTCTTTAGACCATTACTATGCACTCGGAAGAATCACTGAATATTGTCTATAAGACATCTGCCGAAGGCGTTTATGCCTAAAATTATCACGCAAGCCAATCGATCGATCATCGTTATAAAATTTAGAAAAATCTTACAGTTATGCCTTATAGTTTATACTTACATGCTTTGATTCCGCCAATCCACGTACTCCAAGCCCTGCTTCTGTCTAGCTTTTGTTCCGCCCTGAACTAATTTTTTTTCTGGAACCACGCCAATGCATTGATGGGGAAATAAAATCCATTTACAATTTGTAATTTTATCTTAAACAAACACATTGGAAAGGTAAATATTTGACGTTTCTCTTCATTTTTAGGTTTAAAATTTAGGTTTCTTTGTTGAGTTGTTTATATCACATTGTAGACATATATTACCTAAATATTACTTGAAGTTCATAAAAAAAATCCAGTATGTTTTGTGTCACAACTCCTCAGTTATATTATAATTTTGTTTTCTAACGGAAGAATTTAGGAATGTAAATACATGTACAATATTTAACAAGGCCAATGTTCAATAATAAATCATTTTGTTATATTAGAAGAGATAAAAAATCTTAACTGCTGAAAGTTTTCATAACATTTTACTAAATAACACATGCATATACAGTGTATTAAACCACAGGAGTTCGCGTACCTATCAATTTTACCGAAGTTTCAGTAAATAAAAAAGATACGTAATAGGTATAATAAAAACACAAGGAGTGCAACGCATTTTAGGTCACCTGGGTACCCCTCGCTTAATATCAAGGCTGTCGCACAATTAATCTTCAATCAAAAATTATATTATAGGTATTACATATCCTTTTTTTTACTGAAAATTTCGATAAAATTAATGGGGACGCGAACTCCTGTGATTAAACGATGTTCAGTTTAATTTTAAAATCATTCTTAAATACAAACATTTATTTTTTAAAACAATATTCTTCCGTATGCAAAACAGGCGCAAATGTGCTAATTATGTTAAGAATATCAATATTTAAGCTAGCCTAGTGAAAATACATAGTTTTTTTTTAAAATCTTCTCTTTTGTTCCTGGAAATTAAACCTTTGATCAATTGATTGATTGTACATTGTTTAACTTTCCATTCGATGAGAATAGAGACGCATATAGAGACATCACGGTATGCCTGCAAGGGCTTCAGATTTAAACCTATGCTCGGCACTCAGGGCCATTGATCAGTGGGGGTTCTTTATCGTACCAAGGCCTACCATGGCACGGGGGCCTATGTTTTAAGGTCATATTCGAAAGACTCATTACTTTCAACTCTATTGCCGAGCGCTTGGCGAAGAAACATTTTTATGTTTTACGTTTGAAGCGGCGCCGAGAGCGAAAATCGAACCAAGACCTCCCGATCGAAATTCAAAAGAATCAAACAATATACATAGTTTAGTTGAGAAAGGAACTCTCTTCCGAATTGTAAATAACATGGCCCCAGGGACAGGAGATTTGGTGTCAGGGCGGGGTTTTAATAATTATATCGCGCAAATACTTGAATTCATTGACATGTCTCCTTCAAAATTTATGAACTTCATTGTTCCTTTGTCAACGGTTTAGCGTTAGGGCGTTAGGGCGGGACTGATAAGATTGCATGACTGTATATATAGTGAAAATGTGCAAATTCTTCAAAAATCTTTTCCTCTGTTCAGGGGTAATAATTGTACTATGTAAAATGACGTTAATGGACGTTGAGATTGAATACTGTTCGTTATTTCCTTATCCTTAATGTCTCTTCCAAAAGTAACAATTTTATGGCGCCTAGGCCAGGGGTTCTGGTCTTAGGGCAGGGCTTCACTGATTATTTGATGAAAATGCAAAAAAGCTTTTGAAAATTTTTGGCTCTGCACCTGGAAATTAAACAAATAACTTTGCACATAGTTATAGTTAGAGTGCTTCTTCGTATTTTTGTTTGAATTTCATTGCTTCTGAATCATGAGTTCTTGTGTAAAGACGGGGCTTTAATACTTGGACATTGAAAATGCATGAAATATTTGAAAATCCCATCTGCTCTTGGGTATTAAACCAATTAAATGTGTTCATAGTTTTGATGAGGTATGTAGGATGAGGAAGGTGCATACTTAATATCAAAGTTTACTTCTTTTCCTGTACACAAATATCCTACTTATAAATGATATGAGACATCATCTTATCGAAAATGCTGTGAATCAAATTTTTAAATATATATGTTGTAAAGCTCGAAATTCATATTTGATTTGTACGACTTTGTGTAAGATATTATATATATTTAAAATATAATAAGGAAAAGTTCAATACTGTTTCATCACTAAAGTATAATTTTAATGAACGATCAGCAAACTCTTCAGACACATAGATCTGGTTACCATTTAATCAAAGCTTCAATTAATGATGATACAATTGTAATAAAAAATAATGATAATGAAATACAGTAAATACATTGTTTTTAAAAGTTTATAAAAACACAGCAACACGATTATGTAACATAATAATATCTGCTCCAAGCCCTTTGCAACGAGATAATAATTAAATAAATATTATTATTCATTTTTTATTTGTCCATAGATCATTCAGATAAAAGCATGCACTTTTTAAGCAAAAATCTATATTTGCTTTTAAAGAATCACAGAGGTAAAAGTGCATTTTGTTAAGATATATTGGATATTTCATGATTGCAATATACATGTACAATACAATGGATGTAGGTGTGATTTCACTTACAAAAGAGCTATCTGCTTCCGCTACAAATATGCTACTTTGCGTTAAATCTATCAGCCTCAATTGGTATAAAAATGCTAGATGAGTGTAAATATTGTTTTAAAAACTGTTACATTTATAACACTTAAAACAAATCTTAAGACAAACTTCAAGCAACAATATCACAAGATATTCTTAAAAATATGGTTGTTAACTGGAAAAATTTTTAATCAACGGTGTATATTGAATAATTTTTATTCGGTTTTTACTTGTTAAAATGATTCTACATTGTTTAATTACCCTTTCATCGAATACCTTAAATAAACTTCACAAATAACATACCTTTTTTATTAAAAAAATATAAGAAATTCTGAAATGCACTTTTATGAGAAATAAAAACATTTAAACATATATTTTTCAGGTACATAAATTACATGTAGCTACACAATAAATATATGATCTAATATAACTGCAATATATATATTTATATGAATTAATTCTCATGTACTACATCATACAACCCGGTGTGATCAACACTGTTTCTTGCTTCACCTACTTCCATAGTTTCTATCGTAATGTTCACTCTCATCTTTTGAATCATGCATGTCAATATGTAGAAAACAAACAATACAGTCAACAGCATAGAAAGACATATCACACTGAACAACATTGGTTTCTCAAAGTATGGAAAATAAAACTGTCTCTTCGAACCTATCACATAGATTTTCGTGGCTATTGTAGCATTTTTCATTACATTCGTCATGGATGTTCTGTTGCTTGTGAGCTCTGATGCTATTTCTGCATTATTCATAGCAGTACTTATATACACTTTTGAGAGAAAAAATGGAAACATGTATCACATTTGTTAAATCATTGTTGAATATTGTACTCTTGTACCTAATGGTGATATATGATTAAATTTGAATGAATTCACATTTTAGAAAAGCCTCTTTTGAATTTAAAAATACAACTGTAAGAGTTAAATTGACGACGTGAAGTACATTTATAGAAATAAGTCATCTTTATATATATAATGTTTATAATATATGACATTATTTAAATTATGCGTAGAGGAATCTAATTTATTTCATTTAATTGTTTCTTTTTTTATTACCTTTTGTAGTTTTCAATGTATTACATCCCTTAAAACTGTCGCAGTTCTCTTCAGGACAAGTACAGTTTTCTCTGCATGCTAATCCAAATGATGGATACGTGCAAGCTTAAGACAGAAAACAATTGCCTATTGACATTTTGAAAAAAATAGCTTTCTATATATATATATATTTTTTTTTTAATTCAGGATCGTACACTTACGCAAACAGATATTTCCTTCTTCGATGTATACAAATCCTCGACAGCACATCAACGGACTTAAAAAAAAAAAAATAAAATCATATTAAAAATTATGTATTGCAAATTATACATTTTGACAATATCCTTATATTTCCGAAATTCAATAAAAAAAAACCGAATTTTTTTAGCATAATTATCAATTTTATAGTAAATTAAAGTCGCAAAGTTATCACAATTGTAAATCAAATTAAAAGGCATCACCAAAATCTATCAAAGTTTTTCGAAAGTAAATCAAAGTTTCCATAGTGATCACCATGGTAAATCAAATTCATCTAATTAAACCACTTAAATTCTTAAATACGAACCCGTCACACCGACCGTCTTGACTCCTGGCTGACTGAATACAGATAACGACAAATAGTACTAAAAGCCTGATCATCATGGGGTAGTAGTTAAGGTGACTGTCTTTCTTATTAACAAATTCCACATGAATTATTTTGTACTGATTAATAGAGGAAATGGATTAGAAGAGTATGGTGGTAAGTTTGTGTCATTTTAAAAAAGGAAAAATAGAGGAATTTCCTGCTGGATAGCTCATGTGATATCGTTTTCATATCCCACACTTAAGAGCAGTTATGACGTCACAATAGTTTTTGCGGTAGCGTGATGAAGTAAAATATAGCGGAATCCCATATGAAAAAAAACAGTGTAAAACATCGGTTGTGAAGTATGAAACATGGTATAAAAAGAATCACATGATTTGTAGTTGGATATAATTTTTATCCAACTCGTGTGTTTTTATCCCCTCACAACCACGTTGGATAAAAATCATATCCAACTACAAACCATGGGATATTTTATATCTATTTATTTGGCTTTTTTTTCAAATTTATTGAAATTCGATTAGTGTAACAAATATTGTTTTTAAATTACTAAATTCGAATATATATATTTAAAATCTATCATTATCCTTATTGATCTATTAAAAACAAGATGTGTTTGTGAAACACTGATGCCCCCGCATGGCAACATAGCAAAATTAATCTTTTCTTAAATGCAAATTTAATTAAAAAATAGGGTATTCTCACTGGAAAACAATTGTAAAATTTGAAAGTAGGCCAATGTAAAAGTTTTTCAAATAAGTACAAAAATCGTCAAGGTCAAAAGGTCAAGGTAATTGGTATCCAATGAAAGGTTATTTTTTTTTAAATTAGGTCAAACTCCAAGGTCAAGGTCAAAGGGTCGAAGTTCTTGTTAGCAAATGAAAGGTCTTGTCAAAAAAATTAAATATGTAAAGTATGCAAGCACTAGCCCTAACACTTTAAAAATTATGGTAAAGGTTTGCTTTTTTAAAGTAGGTCAAACTCAAAGGTCAAGGTCAGAGGGTAGTGCTTGGTTTCCAATGAAAAGTCTTCTCACAAGAATTACATATATGAAGTATGAAAGCCCTATCCCTTACCGTTCAATAGTTATAGCCAAGGTTAAAATTTTTTACAGGAATGGAAATCTAAAAGGTGATGGTCAAAGGGTCAAGATTGTTGGTATCCAATGAAAGGTACCCAATGAAAAGTTTCCTCACAAGAATTACATATATGAAGTATAAAATCCCTATCCCTTACCGCTCAAAAGTTATGGCCAAGGTTTAAGTTTTTTCACAGGAACGTAAATGTACAAGGTGAAAGTCAAAGGGCCAAGGTTGTTGGTATCTAATGAAAGGTCTTTCAACAAAGAATACACATATGAATTACATGTATACATGTCCTAGTATCTACTGTTCAAAAGATATGGCCAAAGTAAAAGTTAAAAATTTTCAGTAAAAGTGGGTCAAACTCCAAGGTCTAGGTCTGTTTTGCTAATATAGAAATAATTTTCGAACTTTTTGACCAAAGCACATATTTAATATGTGATCACAATGTAACTGCTGTACTTTCCGTTGAAAAGACGTGTTATATTAATCTCAGATTCTGAATAGTAGTTTCATTTTTGCTTTGAGATTATATATGGAAATAAACGTTTAAAGCTTAATAAACAGGCAGATCGAATGACGCCATAGCAAGAATGTGTTTCCATATGATTCTCCTAAAATCAATTTATTGTAATTCATATTTTTTTATACAATTATCATATTTCCTTATACATAATCCATTATTGTATAATTGGAAGACAATTGTTTTTTGATGTAGCAGCAAATTCAAGGAAGTATTAGAATCAATATGTTGCTATTTTGAGCAGCTAATAGTATTGCATATTACTCAATGACTGTTTTCAAAGAAAATGTTTTATTATATAGATGTGTCAATCAGTACAATTTTTTTTTAAAAACTACAAATTATTAAAGTGTTTTTCGCTCACCTGTCCGTTGTCTGTCGTCGTTGTTGTCGTCAAAAACTTTTCGCGTTTTATCTTCCTCCCAAGAACCACTGGGCCAATTTCAACCAAACTTGTCATAAAGTATCCTTAGGTGGAGGGGATTCAAATGAAAAGCCAAGCGAAGATAATTATGAATTTAATGAAAAATTAATGGCAACATTTAAAAATCTTCTTCTCCAAAACCTTTGGGCCAGGAAAGATGAAACTCATGTTGAAACATCCACATGAAGTGCACTTTCAAATTTATTCAAATCATAACCCTCGAGGGTAGGGCGGGACCACAATGTCCCATCACATGTTTACATAGGAATGTATATGAAAAATCTTTAAAAATATCCTTTTCCGGAACCACAATACATAGAGAATAATACATACCCTTTTCCATATCACATCCTGCATAATCCCGAGACACCAATATCAGCCAAAGGGCCAAATTGTCTGCAACTATATAGTAAATAAGTTTAACATTTTTAAAACCACTGGATTCTACTGACAGCAGAGAAACACTTGAGAAATGCTAAAACTGACTTTTCTATAAACAGTTCAATACCTCAGACTTGCTGTAAACAAGTTTCAGCAACGAGTTATCGTCCATAACAGCGTACCCTAGCGGCAGCTGAAAGCTTTAAGGCCTAATATACGCGTTAGCCTGGTTCCCTTTCCCTGTTTTGCTTCGTATACTCCGCGTCACTAGGCATGTGCTAGGGCTCTCCTGCCCTAGCAAGATGAGCCAGGGGACCAGGCTAGCCTTGTAAGCCTTTACGAGGGTTGTCCAAAAAGTTCGTGGACAAAGACGTTTTTAGTTAAAATAAATGGTTCTATATAATTTTTTTGTATATCAAAATATTTCTTATGAAAAACAAATCAGAATGATTTAATTTTTATTGATGGAACGTAATATTTTTGTGAAAATCGGGGTCTATAAAGGTCGCGATAAGTGCTCACGGACCAAGGTTAAAATGACATAAACTCTGATATAAAGTGTTCAAATTAAAATGATTATTTTCTGTATAAGACAAGTAAAAAATTAAACAGTTTTATGTAAAACAAATAAAGAGGCTATAACAAATATGTGTCAAAACTCTGCAAAAAAGCGACGTCGGCCGTCCGCACTTGGCAGTGTCAAATAAAAAAATAGTTTTTATAAGGTTGAAACAACGTAAGAGACAAAATATTTGCTAAAACAACTTAAAATTAATGAAATATATTTAATGTATCAATTTCAGATTGGTATATACGATTTTTCAACAGTTTGTACAAATTCGAAGACACTACAAGAATTTAAAAACACAGTCATGTAATTTACTGAAAATGGAGATTTCTATTCATGACGTTGTTATAAATCTAGCGCAGCGTCAAACTGGGTGTGTATACAAACTGTTTATTTAGATGGTGCTCGTAAATTTTTGTGCATTTCTTTGAATCTTAAAAATTAAATAAATTATAATCTATACTTAAAGGTTATTGCTAACACTTGAAGTGCGTTGCGCCTTAATAAAGAAATGAAGTGTGTGTCCCGAACATGTGTTTTTTAAGTCAAAATCCAAATATTTGACGTAATAATGAAATAAGCTTAACGTCAGACTGCATGCAGGTAGCACAAAACGTTTTCATAACATTATATTCGGGTTGTAAGGATGTTATTCCAAAACGTTTTTGACATAACGTTTGAAAAATGTTTTTTTAACGTTTTATCTAGGTTATAATGACGATTTTAGAAAACGTTTCTCAAAAACATTTTTAAAATGTTTTTCATAACGTTTGATACTGGTTGGACGGAAGTTTTTATAAAAACATTTTTGCATAACATTTTTGTAATGATATTAAGAATAATTTTTATTACTTAAAAAGCATGGTAAAAAGTGTTTTCACATTCCATTGTTTGGGGAAATATATTCTTAAAATCTACAGTATGATATTAAGAACATATTGCACAGTATGTGGTGTATTGTGTCACGTTTACTCAAATTTAGAAAAAAAATAAATTGAATTAAAATTGTAATTAATTCTAGGTACAAATGTTACCAGAAAACATGATTATAACATTGTTTTAAAATGTTTGGAAAACATTGTTAAAACGTTATAGAAACAACAAACATCTATATCATTCCATTCTTAAAAAATACATTTACTGATTTAGCATTTACTTTTTTGTTTGTTTGTTATTGATTACTAGGGGATGTCTTTTAAAGCATATTGAGGGGGGGATTGTTTTATGCCACATTCCTAAAAACATTGTGAAAAAAATGTATAAAAAGCCGTTTTAATGTATTTTTCTAAGATGTGATGTAGTTCAACAAAGTAAGGCTGTGCATTTAATTCACTTGTGTTGTTTCCTCCTTGATAATGTGTTTATCAAAAGTTTATTGAGTGGCACAGCGGGATGACGTGGTCAGGGCTTGCTCCTTGCTGCAAACTATTTCCACGTGATCTATATAGGTCAACTTATCAAGATTTTGAAAAACCGGGCAGCATTTTTGAGAGACAAAGAACAGGATTAAGGTAATATTTTACATAATCGTATGGTATGTTGAATTTAAAGTAGTATTCAATATGTATACATATATTAAGAAATTGTATTATAGTAGTAAGTGTATGTATAAGCCTAAATCATTCCTTGTAAATGGTTGAACATTTCACTGATATTTGAACTGGGCGGGTAATTTGTTGTTTTTGAAGTAAACTGATCATCTAAGTTTATCATGATTGTGCATTTACATAAATGTTTTATGACTTGTGTCTAGTGTGAGTTTTCTTAATTAATGTGTACTTCATGTGTAGTATAATAACCCCAGGTTAAGAGATAGATTTTAAAATTGAGTGCTTCAAAACATGATTTGAATAGATGGAGTATGTTTGCGAGGGGGAGTGTGTGTAAGTGTGTGTGTGTGGGGGGGGGGGGGGGCTTAACAAGTTAAATACTTCTTTGAAAATGTAAAATGATTTGTATTTTTATACAGTATCATGTATATATTCATAATATACAATTCTTGGAAATAAATATCATATTTCATTTACAGCGATCACATGTAGTGGGAGGAATTTGACATAATAAGGTTTGCTTAGGCACACCATGCTGGAGGGATTTACCAGGGAATTTATTCTTTAAGGTATGTTTGAAGTTTCCTGACAAGAATGTATTACGGAGATAGATTTATTTAGTATACAATATTTATTTTATAGAACTTTTGCCCAAAACATACTGTTGTCAAAAAAAAACAACAAAGTTTATTTTTTTATAAATAATTTTAGAAAGACTTTCCTTGTATTTATCGGATGTATGACAATATATAGTTTTAATTCTTCTAATGCATGGATATAATACATGTATTTTACTAAAATGATTTGCGAGATTGATCATTCATTTTGTTAATTAAAGTTGTTCTCTAAATCTTTGTTTTTCAGAAGAATTAAAACAAAGAAGTCCAAGTGATCCAAATGCCAAAAGTGCCAAACATGACTTTCAAAGGAAGAAGGATATTGTGATTTTTTTTTAATTTCAATTGTGACAAATCTTCTCTGTTAAGAAGACTTTTATTGACTGTGCGGATGTTTAGAACAGTTCATGGATTACATTTGTGTAAAAAAGTTTAAACTAATTAAAACTGTAGGAAGTACAATGATTTTTATGTTGTAAAATATTTTTAAACGATTTAAAACATATAAGAAATGTTCTGAAAACGTTTTTAAAAACGTTTTGAAAACGTTTTCAAAACATTGCAGTACAATGTTTTTGAAAAAAGTTATGATAACGTTACAAAAACCATACAAAATAACGTTGTAATAACGTTTTAGAAAATGTTTTTATTAAAGCATTGAATTCATATTTTTGGCTGTCTTCGGTCCTATAACACACCTCGCCGTGCCGACAAATTGAATACCGCGCGTTAGCGCGGTATGATAATTTGTCGGCACGGCCAGGTGTGTTATAGGACCGAAGACAGCCAAAAATATGAATTCAATGCTTATATTTACATTCTCTAATTTTCCTTCTTCATAATTGGTTATTTCGTTTACATTTAATGTGTATTTAGCGCCCTTCAAAACTATCGTGGTTAATAGACGTAAGAGCCGTTTGTGACATCAGATGACGTTAAGTGACGTTGCAAAGTTAAATTACGCAAACAAACATTGCGATTAAAAAAAATGACAAATTTATTCTTAATGCACATTACTTTAATTTCTTTGTTAATTTTTCAGGGCTGTAGTTTTTTATTTAATTGAAATAAAACATTTTACATTTTGATGTATCTAGAGTATTGAAAATGCATATAATTCCTACTGTGTATTCTAACGCGCGGTGACAAGGTTTCGCGTGTGTTATAGAAATTTGAACGTCGTAGATTTCTAATGGATTTGATAAGGAAAATTATACTGAATGTAAATATAACATTTTGAAAACGTTTTTATAACGTTTTAATAACGTTGTTGTGCTACCTGGGTGGTCCGTGCGCACAATCTGCGATCTTTAAAAACCCTGATTTTCACAAAAATATTAAGTTTCCTAAATAAAAATTAAACCATTCTGACTTGGTTTTTCATAAGAAATATTTTGTCATACAAAAGATGCATATAGAACCATTTATTTTGACGAAAACGTCATTGTCCACGAACTTTTTGGACAACCCTCGTAGCATTCGGAGTTCCTCGGATGACTCGCACTTAACGTCGGACGTCAACGTTGATCTACCATCTTGCTGATTCAGTCATGCATTTGATCCTATTTGAATTCTTTTCAAATATCATACATTTGAAATCGAAGTTATTTTGCGGCACATTCTTGAACAGTTTTTTCTTGCTTTCAAAACCTTATACCATGAGGTTAATCAAAACCTGTTTACGATAAAGAATTGCACATTTTCGAAGAACGTTATGCAGAGCGAAATATAAAATGAATGATAAGGCAGTTTCTGGTGGAGTAATGTAAGGATCTGATGCGTATTCCTCCACTAATCACATCCGAGGTTTGAATGAAGCGTAGCCGAGGATTGCCGGTTCAGCCTTTAGGATGCTATGAACGCAATCGCAACTTCTCGGACCATTCCGACTACCGGAAAAACGACCTCGAATGTATATGGTAGACGCCATGACAATCCCCCTTTTTCATGATCTTTGAAATAAATGCATGGAGACCTTTTGTCTGTGGAATATGGAGTTTAACTTTATTCAATGTAATGATATTACCTAAAATATACTATAGAAGGGACTTCTAACTCCGTCTATCCTACATTTGACTAAGCAGGAAATGTATAAATTTTTAACATCCAGCGATGTTAATTAATACATTCGAGGTAAACGTTGTTTTTCCGACCTCTGACGGAAAGACCCGAGATGCGATTGGCTATATGAACGATGACTCATTTCCACTTAAGGTGAGCAAAGTGAATTGAATAGTATTGTATAGGGAAAAATCGGTACTGTAAATGAAGTCGACACTGAAAAAAGTTGGCATCTAACGAGGCTACGTCACTGCAACAGCGCCACAGCGTGACGGGTCGACGGCGAATTGTGTGGTAGCGCGACGGCTTGTTTTTTCTGATAGCGATAACAAAATTTCTAGCTGCAATAATGTAACTCTCTCCGATTTTTTTAATCTGATGTTTTTTTTCCAATGCCTATATCATGTCTGTTTTTGCAACAAAAAAGGGGGATTTAGACCCCCCCCACGGTTCCGACGCCTTTCAGGTATAAGGACCCCCCCCCCCCAAAAAAAAAGAAAGAAAAGAAAGGAAAGGGCTACATTATTGCAGCTACATGTACAAAATTTCTATCCGGACACCATAATCCCCTGGTTTTTCTTAGCTTTCAGTAGAATTCAGTGGTATTAAAATTTGGATTATAAATTCTAGACGTGCCTGTTGAAGGTACGCAATGGTACGTGCATAGACATCGGAAGCAAATTGAAAAGGGGGGCTAAACCACCTAAAAAGGTAAATCCCAATTTTCAATGCCTATCATGTCATGTCTATCAATAAAAGCTGTCTGTTTTTGCTACTAAAAAGGGAAATTAGTAGTCTCGTTTTCCCCAGACTCTCGCTCGGGCAAAGTCTCGAGAGCGAGAGTCTGGGGAAAACGAGACTAGGAATTTAGACCACCCTACCCCCCCCCCCCCCCCCCGGTTTTTTGAAAGCGGTTGAACCACTCGGAGCTCCTCGCGGGGACTCGTACCTCGCACACAATGGAGTCGAGGACTGCCGATCACTGAGTCTGGTGTTGCTAAAACGCGGAACGGAAAACGGAACGGAAAGCGGAACGGAACGGAAAACGGAAAATTTTTGTCAAACAAATAACATGGATTTGATATAAATCAGATAAAAGAGTGCTCAATATTCTGTTGTTAAAAGTAATTTCTAATAAAAATTTATTGTAAACTATGATATATTCAGTCATCTATTATATATTCAGACATACACACCCTCCATGGAAGAAAACTGTACTGAAAGAAATTCGAACCCCCCTCCCGCACACACACACACGAAATAGGATTTGCGTTTGGACAAAGGACGTATTCCCCCTTTTTTTGCTTGTCAAATTTAATGTATGTTGGAAATTCTTTCCTGAATGAACCCCCCCCCCCCCCCCCCCCCCCCCGTCCTTCAATTCGTTTCCATCATCAATATCTGTAGAGACAAAAAATACTAGTTATGATATTCAGATTAAGCACACAGTTTCGAATTCGAGTCCTGACAGGGGAAATGTCAGTTTCGGGTCTGTGTAGGGGCCCACAGCCACATTAAAAATTCAGTTATTTATTAAACCTTATGTATATTTTGGACACAAAGGGGGGCAGACCTACATGTATAACACTTCTCAGACATTTCCGATTAGCGGGAAAACAAACTCATTTTTCGTATACACCCCCCAAACATACACACATATGTACCGCAAACAAACAAAATTTAACTTCACTGAATGCAAAGATTCTGCACTATATCTACCACATGAAAGTTTTCCAACTTTGTTTATCCAAAATTTAAATATATAGAAAGCGACTCTATTTTGAATAAAATTTTAAAACCAATGTGTTTATTGTTCAAGTTGGCCGTAAGGGTTTGCCCTAAACGTAATCTTAACATTTTTTATCTCTTTCCATGGTTCATCTAGATATCAAATATTTGCTCCCCCCCCCCCCAGTCATAACCTTTTACTAGGGAAATGTTCGTTAAAGTTGACATCCTCACACTTTTTAGTTCACCTGAGCCAAAAATAAATTCTCCAGAACCCTTAGGCCAGGAAAGATGAAACTCATGTGGAATCATCCTCAGATAGTGTAGATTCAAGTTTTTCAAATCATGACCCCCGGGGGTAGGGTGGCCGTGGCCAAAATGGCCGATCAAAGGTTTACATAGGAGTATTTAGGAAAAATCTTCTTTCATGAACCATTGAGACAGGAAAGATGAAATTCATGTGAAACTATCCTCAGGTAGTGTAGATTCAAGTTTGTTCAAACCATGACCCCCGGATATAGGGTGGGGCCTAAATGGCAGACCAAAAATTCTCATAGGAATATATAGGAAAACCTTTTAAAATCTTTTCAAGTACTTCAAAGCTATAATTAGTTATATTTATGTAGAATTTTCCTCAGGTTGTGTAGATTCTAGTTCGTCCAAATCTGATGTGCTCAGGTGAGTGCTGTGGCCCCTGGGCCTCTTGTTTGTGAATGTTATTAATGTAGTAAGTTACTGTAAAAGAAAATAGTACTGAAAGATGTTGGAGTAGGAACTTATTCTCCCTCCCAAATCAAACAATTGTCCTTTTTTTTGTTTTTGCTTATCAATTACTTTTCAAGTACGTCTCCACCCCCCACCCACAACCCCTTTTCAAATTCGATTCTAGGTGACTGCTATTTTAGCGATTTTCGTAAATAAGAGACTGAGCATGACAAAATCAACGTGTATTTAACAGTGGGGGATTGAATATGTACACGATATATAGTTTATGATGAAATTTGTGTATTTTAAGTGATTTAATCCAAAATGATACATTCCGTTTTCCGTTCCGTTCCGCTTTCCGTTCCGTTTTCCGTTCCGCGTTTTAGCAACACCCAGTCTGGTCCCCTCCCCGGGAATAACCAGACCTGAAAGTGAAACTTCATCCGACTCTATCATTTTATTGACATCAGGCATGGTCTGCACTGCAGTGAATGTAAAACAGAAAGCAAATAGTACGGTAAAGGGCATTTTTGACATTTTTAGATAGACAAACATTTATGTTTAATATGTACATAATCATAATGTGTGTTGGTGATTTCTCAAGTTCCATTAATATATTACTTCATTATGTGAACACGATAAATAATTAAATAATAGATCAAGTTGCAATCTGATTAAAATCCAGGCGCGTAGCATCGTTTTTGGAAGTGGGGGGGCCAACCTGAGAAAAATTTTTTTTTACTTACCTGAAAAAGTTGACAAGCAAAAAAAAAAAAAAAAAAAAAAAAAAAAAAAAAACGAAAAATTAAAAGTTGCCCGAAGTCGAAAATCCTATTTCGGGGGGGGGGGGGGGGGGGGGGGGGGGGGGGGGGGGTAGTGGCTAACTTTTTTCAATACCAAATATCTTTCAATTCAAACTTTTTGGGGTTAATTTTCTTATAACACTACCCTTTGCTGAAATGTGGGGGGGCCAACCTTCATTTCAGTAAACATTTTCTATAGTAAAGGTAATGTCGGGAGAAAAAGTGGGGGGGCCTGGCCCCCCCTGGCCCCCCCGGATACTACGCCCCTGAAATCAGATCCTTTGATCCGCTCACATAGATCGCTACGCTTGTGTAGCGATCTACATGTATGTGACCGGATCAAAGGATCTGATTTTAATCAGATTGGATCAAGTTGATGATTAAACACGATTCCATGCGCGGATCTAGGGTTGTGTACATGTACGTACGCCTGGACCCAGACCTGAATTTTTCAAAATTAAACGTGCTAAATGCACAGTCATTCGATCGTGCTCAGCTGACTTTTAATGCTCCCTTTTTCTGAAAAAGGACACCCTTGTTGCCTTGTTTATGCTTCACTGTGATGACTGTACTGATGTATCATGTAGCATATGTTGTTCAAGTAGAATATATAAATTTTTAACAAAATATTGTTACATGTCAGGAGCCAACCCCATGCAGTATCCCAAGTATAAAGATTGAAAAGTGATGGAAAATGGCTCAATCCCCCTGCCCTCAGAATTAAATAATTAAAATTTGCATGTTGATGGGTTTGACCCCTGTATCTGTGCCTGGTTTCACTTTCACTCATGAGTCATGACTGTAAATAAATTAAAAATTTTGTAGATCTATACTGTTCAAGGTGAAGTCAGTCTAACATTAGATGCCATTAACACCACCCCAACAATGGCTTTCTCTACCATATGTTTAAAACATTTGATATTGGTAAGTACATGTAAGATAATGAATTCAAGATCTCATTTACATCATTTATTTCTTTTGGGGCCAATTTGTGGTCAACAGGCATTATAATTATCTCACTTCAAACTTAGTATGTATACAGTATATACTTCATCAACATGATCAACAAAATAAAATATTTAACTGATTCTAAATGTAACTTTTCCTGTTAATGCCGATTCTTTGAAAATAACAAAAAAAAAGTTCTAGTGCTAGGGTGGAGATAATTATATAGATTATAGTGAAATGCATTATTTCTTTGAGAATCTTCTTCTCTGCTGCTGGACATTAAATAAACTAACCAGTACATAGATATGTTGAATAAGACTCCAAAAATTCAAAAATTGTGAATTTCTTGGACCCTGGGTCAGCTTAACAGATTATATTGTGAAAATGTATAATTTCTTTGAAAATCTTTTTCTCTGCTCCTGGCCATGGGTATAAAAGAAACAAACTATTTTTAATTATTAGTACATAGTAATAATGAGCAAGAATTCCTCTTAAAAAATTGTGAATTTATGGCCCTTGCACTGGGTCAGGGGTTCTGGTGTTATGGTGGGTTTCTAATTGGTTATATCGTGAAAAAACATTAATTCTTTGAAAATATTCCCCTCTGCTCCTGGGTATTAAAGAAACAAACTAAGTACGTATTTATAATGAGCTAGAATGCCTCTTCCAAAATTCTGAATTTTATGACCACAGGGTCAGGGGTTGAGGTGTTAGGGTGGGGCTCTATTGGCTACATAGTAAAAATGCATTAATGCTTTGGAAAATCTTCCTCTCTGCTCCCATGTATTTAATTAACTAACCAAGTACATGATTATGTTGAATAACACTGCAATTTCCAAAATTGTGAATTCCATGGCCCCAGGATTAGGGGTTATAGTGTTAGGGTACAGCTCTATTGATTATACAGTGGAAATGCATCAATTCTTTAAAAATCTTCTCCATATTGCTCCTGGGTATTAAACTAATGAACTATATGATGAGGAAGGATGCTTCTTCCCAATTTGTGAATTGCATGGCCCCTGGGTCAGGGGTTCTGTTGTTAGGGCGGCCAGGGCTCTAATGATTATATTGTGAAAATGCATTAATTCTTTGAATAATATGCCAATGATCTAGGTACAAATTTATGATGAAGACAGGTAACTCTTCCAAAATGGTTAATTTCAGAGCCCCTGGTTCAGGGGTATAGTTGTGGTGGTGGTGGGGGTGTTACGTAGTCTGAAAATACTAATCTACCTCTGGGTATTCAGTAAACAAAGTAAAGCATGCTAAGTGTGTATAGTTATGATAAATAATGATGCTTGTGGTTTCAAACACGAACCAAATTCAATTGTTGGAAAGTTTTTGCCTGATATTCAGGTGGCCTATAAGCCTGTGGACCTCTTGTTTTTAAATTCCACAAATTATTTTTTTCTGTCCTCATTCTTTTATTTCTCTGATGATACCATGAGTTGATAAATTGTAATTAATGTTTTCACTAATTTTGAGGCCTATCCAAGGGCAAATTTAAATGTACGTATGGCTATGCAATTTTAGAATAAAAGCATAGCAAGAAAAGTTTTGATGAAATTCTACCTTACGATGCTTACCATATGGGTGAAAACATGTAATTCAAGAATACCCAAGTCAAAATGAACTGCTTATTTTAGCAGTTTATAAACAGTTATTAGGCAGTCTGGCAATTTTTTGGCAGTTTTTAGGCAGTTCTTAACAGTCTCAGTCTTAGCATTCCTTAAAACTGCTTACAGACTGCTTAAAAACTGCTAAGAATTTGTGTACAGCAGTTCAGTATTGAAGAAACTTAAGCTGTCAAACAAGCAGTTTCTCAAAACTGCTAAAAACTGCTAAAAGTGCAACTAATTCATTTCGACTTCTTATAAGAAGTAATACAACACTTTTTCACTCTTGGTGGTCCTAACTTTCACTAGCCTTCATTACTGCCCATGTGTTACTGTTAATGCTTCCTGATGATAACGTCACAAATAATTGGGGGCCAGGCAGGAGTTCTTATACAGAAAATAAAGTTACATAGAAAAAAAATATACTAAAAATCTTACTAGAAATGATACAATAGTTTGTAATAAATTGAGGCTTCATATTATAAAAAGCATGAGCATATGAGCTTCTAATCTTTATCCCATCAACTTGCAAATCCAGCCGTCTAGTTACATTAACAACCTGCTGTGTCCCCCTTGGTTGCTTGAAACTATAGGGTTGTATCCAATGAGGAAAGCCAGTCAAGATTTGTGCGCCTTTTCCACATCAGTTCAAAATTACAAATTGTGAAGATGTTTGTGATGGTCTGGGATATTATATATATATTTATACCTATACAGTGAAGAAGTAAAATATGCTTTATGGAAAATACAATATTATCTGTGATCACCACATTGGACTGGATGTGAACTTAATATTTATATAGTGACAAGTGTATCTGAATTTATTTCCATGAGATGGGAGATCATTATTATAAAAATCTGATCAAACAATATATTGGAATTGGGTGATATAGGAAAATTGCTAAAAGATTTGTTGGCAGTAATTAAAGTATGCTTCAGAAAATATGGTAAGTGTGTTGGCTTGTGATATAATAGGCATACCCTCTTCTCATTTGGATAAGTATTAAATTATAAAACGTATAATCTAGTTTTTTATATTTTAATCATAAGTACTAAATTAATGTAAATTAAAATATTTGCCAATAAATTTATAAGCTACTGATAAAGGGATCCATAGATTAGTCCACTGTATCAATTACCCAAGCTCTAAAGATGCCACTGACGTTTATGCAAGAAAATGGACTTAATGAAAGGACTCATTTACAATTCATACCTTAGATCTAAATCTCAATACTAAGTCAAATTTCCAATATATACATATGATGTCATTTTTAATAAATTACCCTGCCGGAAGCAAAAATTATATGCATATTTGTATTCATATATCATGTATATGGGTGGTGTTATGTTCTTAAAAGTAGACAAGAATAGTGCTTATAGCATTCTTTTTACCATGCAGTTTTTAAGCAGTAATAAATTTTCAAATTTATATGTAGGTCACTCAGAGTCATTTCCATATAAGTAGAGCAAACAAAAGAAACACCTTAGCAGTTATTAAGCAGTTTTTAAGCAGTTCTCCTTAACCTTCCTATTGACTGCTTAGATACTGCTAAGGAAACTGCTAAGCAACTGCTAAGTTACTGCTAATGAACTGGCTAAGTACTGCTTAAACTGTGGACTGCTAAGGAAAACTGCCTAAGGAGAGAAGAAGGCTAGTAAACTGTCTAAGAACTGCTAAAGCACTGAACTGTTAAGGTTAAAAAACTGCTAAAGAACTGCCTTCCACTTTGACTTGGGTAGTCCCACACAGCAAAATTGTTATATTTTAGTTGTGAGCAACTGGTTATTTGCACCCCTGAATTAATAACTGTTAGCTTATTTGTGAATGTACATGTATAATCTATTCATTTTCACATTTTCAGATCATGTGTGTTCCACATATACATTCTGCAATATTGGACTCTGAATTTTGTGAAGCCTCACAAAGTACACAGACTGAAGTTGTTAAATGCCCTACAGATGAACTTACATGGAGTAGAGCTGCAGAGATGAAGAACTGTTCACATTATAATCATAAATGTAAAGGACAACTTTCATATCACTGTGTCATAAATCCATGGCAGAATGCCACAGTTGAAGTATGTGCACCAGAAACTCAAATTAATGCAGGTAATCATTAGGGCCCCACTCGGCGGGCGCCCTATAGTGATAAGTCTGTCCGTCCAAGATCTTTTGTGAGGAGCATATCTTCTCTCCCCTTGGCCCCCAGGGGTAGGGTGGGGCCACAATAGGGAATCAAATTTTTACATAGAAGTACTATGGGAAAATCTTTTAAAATGTTCTGAGCAATAACCACTGGTTCAGGAAAGCTGAAACTTATGTGAAACTAGTGCTAATTGTAACGGGAACCGTTACAGATGTTCCCCAAACGCTCCCCAACTCCCTTTTGGTGCCATATTCCATTTAAGCCTTATTAAATAAGACAACATCTGTGCATTTTTGCCTTTAACAACGTTTTCCCAGAGGGATACCAATTATATTCAAATTTTAAAATTGCAGGCGTGCGCATGTGAATGCACGTGCGCAATGATCATATCATCTTGTCTACAATTTTCTATATATTTAAATATACTATATATTAAACCATTTAGTCCAAAAGTATTAAATATCACTCATTCAAGTGTATTTTTAGTTTCACTCGTTCCAAATGCACGCACGGGCATGCACGTGCATGATGACCATACCTTCTTGTAGGAGGCTCTTTTATCTATCTTTATTCTAAATCCCATCCTGTTTGGTTGAAAACCAAGGGAATTATAGCCATTTCAAGTTTCGGCCAATCAGATTGCAGCACACGTGCATGCGCGTGATTTCATGAATATTTTCTTAATCATATTGTAGGATATCCCAATGTATGAATATGTTTTAAATTTCAAAGCATTTCGTCAAAAAAACAAACGAGATATAGCCATTTAAAGTTTCAGCCAATCAGGTTGCAGCACACGTGCATCCGCGTGATTTGTTGAAATTTTTTGTATATTATATTGCAGGATATCCTAATGAAAAACTATGTTTTAAATTCCAAAGCATTTCGTCAAAAAACAAAGGAGATATAGCCAGTTAAAGTTTCAGCCAATCAGATTGCAGCGCACGTGCATGCGCGTGATTTCATGAAATTTTTTCCATACTATATAGTAGGATGTGTTAATTCATGACAAAGTTTAAAATTTCAAAGCATTTCGTCTAAAAACAAAAGAGAAATTGAGATTTTTGTTTCAGCCAATCAGAGCAAGGCGCACGTGCATGCGCGTGAGTTCGTGCTAATTTGACAGTGTCATATTATTAACACTTTTAATATATCCTTAAGTAATGAGTTTCAAAGCATTTCATCAAAAAATGTAAAAGTTATAGCCATATTAAGTATATCAGTCATTTCACTCACTTCACGCGCACGCACGTGCAGGCGTATGCGCGCAAAATGACCTTCGTTCCGCACACCTACACTACACACCTATTAACCCTAAAAAGGTTTTAGCTCAGTTGGATGAACAGTTTCTGAGAACACTCGCGGACAAAAAAGTACCGGAGAACAAATAAGAAAAAAAATAATAATAATAATAATAATAAGAAACAGAGTAAAAACAATATGTTCCCAAACTCCGTTTGGGGAACATAAATATGCTGGTGTAGTGTAGATTCTAAGTTGTAGAAATCATGACTTAACTGGGGGTTTAGGGTGGGGCTACAATAGGCAATCAAGGTTAAACATAGAAATAATTAGAAAAAATCTTTTAAAATCTTCTCAAGAACCATTTGGCCAGGAAAGCTGAAACTTATGTGATGTAAAGATTCTTTTAAATTGTTCAAATCATGACCCCAGGGATAGGGCGGGACCACAATTGGGAATCAAGGTTTTACATTGAAATATAGGTGAATGCAACAAATCAGAGAAATATGGAAACAAATTCCTAAGTGTAGATTCAATATATATTTTAGTTTATTCAATTCCCTTACAGAAAATTCTGATAAGTGACTTATTAGTGATTTATTCATTTACTTATAAGTTGTTTATTCTGGACTTACACTTCACTGATACATTTGATTTATAAGTGACTAATAAGTTACTCATAGGGATTTTATATGCAAATGAGCTGCTTGACATAAGGTGACATTTAAGCCAGTATTAGCCACTTATGCTTTATGCAAGTATAGTCACTTATAAGTGACTATAAGTGACACAAGTCAAGCATTAACCCTTCATACTTTATGGAGCATAAGTCATCCATAAGTCACTTATAAGTGAAGTACAGCACTATCTGTAAGATCTTAATTTAGCACAGAATTTCCAATCAGGGGTTGCATGCTATGTTCAAAGCTTTTTTTTTTTACATATACAATATGTATCTGCACATTAGACGAAATAATCAAGTTGAAATTTTATCCAAAAATCCCGTTCATATGCTATTTCTTTGATGATGCAAACTTACCATATTAATTCAGTTTACAACAAGAATGTTGGACAAAAAGGCAACAAGAAAATATATAAAAACTAATCATGAAAATAAAATGAATAATTTGTATTTGATTGTCTCGCATATTGTCCCCAGCTGCGATAATGTTTAAAAAAATTTTATTGATAACTTTAAAAGGTATTCAAAAATATTAGGTTTTCTTTTCCATTTGAATGTTTTTATTTGTTAAATTAAAATATTAAACTGTCCTCTGAAATTTTTTTAGCTTTTCTAAAGAAATAAAAAATGTATTCACTAAAGCTTTATGTCAAATTTCAAATAATTGTCTGTTATGCATTTGATCAAAATTCATAAATATGATTTAGAATTTCTTTGAATTCTGTTCTTGCAAAATATCATGTAATATGATTTCATACTTATATGGGTATTTAATGTATTTAATTAATAAATTTATACAAAGAATTAGGTAATTTTTGATTAACCTGATTTATTGCTCTGATTTATATTTACAGGGCATTGTGCAGAATACAATCTAAGAGGTGGAAAAATCCAGGAGTTTTATAAGAAGACCTGTGAAGATTGTACGAATGAATACATCTCAACAGAAGCTTATAAATGTAAGTTGAAATGTTTTAAGGCACATTATGATTTTGGTCAGTTGAATTCTCTGTCTATTGAATCTGTTTAGTCCCCCTCCCCCTTATTGATTTTCTTTAACCTTCCCTCACCCAAAAAGGGCTAAGATAGGGATTTTTATACCACCCTACTGAAAGATAGGGGTGCATACTGTTTAATCCTTGTATGTTTGTCTGTATTTAGGATATTAACATTTGGGTGCAGTTTTAGTGCAGGTGAATAATCTAAGTAACTATATAAGCCCTTTGTTAACAAAAACTGCATGGAAGATAATATAAAAATGCATACAGTCAGGCTTGCTTGGGTGCTGGAAGCTCACCTACATTTCTGCATGAGTGAGCAGATAAAGGTTTTTGGTGCAGGTATTTTCTTTTCAAGTAACAAGTCTATGAGCTCCATGATAACCAATCTTGCAGTGATGATACATCCAAGGTTGCATACTACAAGGCTTGCTTTGGATGCTTGATATAAACTACATATTTTTGCATTATAGGTTAATGTTTTGGTGCAGGCTCTACAGAGCTTATGTTTCTGTTTAAAAAAATCCGACTCGAAATAAAATTTCTGATTCTGAGGCCTCATTTCCAAGTTACTGTGAGCCATATGATAACCAAACTTGCATGGTTGATACATATAAGAATGCCCTTGGTTTGAGCAAATTTGCATAAATGATACATCTAAAGATGATAACTAATGGACTTGTTTTGGATGCTGGATTTTACATAAATTTTCCAGAAAATGGACCACTGACAGGTAAAAGTTACAGGTGCAGGTCTATCACAAGGAACTGTATATGGCCTGTACTAACCAAACTTGCCTAGATGATATGCATAAAGGGATTAACACTAAAACATGCTCCAGATCCTGGATTTGAATCACATTTAATTTCTTGATTTTTTGAAATTTTAGAGTAGATCTTTATCCAAGTAACTGCAAGACCTCTCAGATAAAAATTGTATAATTGTTGCAAAAGTACAATGTAATTAGAATAATAACAATTCAGAATGGAAAAAAGCATTGGCTTCATAGATGTATATACAATGTTGATTTATATCAGAGAAACCTTTGCAAAAACACTAATGTTTGTTTAGCATGGTTATTCTTGTTTAGTAGGAGAGTTTTTAGGTTATTTAAGGAATCACTGTCTAGTTCTTAGAGTATGCCAGGGCATCAACAATAGTGGGAAACATAGGATAATTTGCATAACGGGCAAAGCCCGTTATGCTGCAATTATCCCATGTTTCCTACTATTGTTGATGTCCCTGGCATACTCTCAAAACTAGACAGTGATTCCTTATATTTCCATTTCATTGTGAAATAAAATTGTAGACTTAGACATTAAGAATGTAGACTAATCGATTTAAATTACACGAGGACTTCCATGCCAATTTCAATAGTACTCGCACACTGACGTCAAAGACAAAGGAAGCCGCACAAGATTTACATGCATATTTGGCCTCCTTAGCATCAGACACAGAGACAGATGCGCACGAGATTTGCATGTGTATTAGGCCTCCTTAGCTGCTGACCTATCGACCTGCCTAATTTACATTCCGGCAGAATTATCAGGAAATCAACTCCACTTACTTTCAAAGGGTTATTATAGAGAAAAAATTTAGAAATGGAAATATATAGATGTATACATTTATGCAAATAAAGATACAGTTCAACATGTTCAAAATTGATGTTCTGTTGAAAATTGGTAATCTTGTCCATCCCAGTGATTTAACAGAAAGAAGAAAGACTGCATAAACGTGATAGAAGGCTTTGCGTCCTTAAAATGACTCTATTAACTAGAAGTTTTTTTGTATTATCAGATCAGGAATGCTATGAAGAAGTCTATAAAATCCATGCAAAGAGAACAAGACATATACTGAAATCAAAAGGGTAAATTCTTCATTGTTTTTCATTATACTTATTTTAGACCATATTTAAAAGAATGTTTGCTTGCTCTGTCGACATTTGGGGTAAAATTCTTGGGTTGGTAGCTAGAATTAAGGTCAAGATCTAGTAAATGACTTTAGACTGATTTTGTGGTGCTAGATCCATTATGACGTCATAATCAATTTCAACTTTGTTTTTCCCGTACTTTACAGCTGTAGCAGAATTATGTAGAAAAAAGAGTATTTTCATGGCATTTAATTTGAAATTATATGAAAAGTAATCTGGATACCCATATGAAATTTGACATAATTTTAAAGAAGAGACCGTGAACATACAAATTACCGTTTTCTGAGACACTGTAGGCAATCTGGATAAATTTCCTTTGTCGAATACGAAAAAACTCCCATATTCGTGATCGGTTTTCTTAATTTTACATTGAAAATGACTGTTTAAAATGTGGTTTTTCATCTTGTTTATACCTAAAAATTATGATCCGAAACACCTTATTTGGCCAAGCTTTATTTATAAAGCAGCATTAAAGGAATTTATTTCTCAAATTTGATAAATCTGTAGGCATCTTTCATTTACTAGATCTTGACCTTAAGTGTGGAAATGTTTATTCCAGAAAATTTATAAATATTTGTTGAATGGATAAGAAGAATAAAAATATTGTGTCCTAAAGATGCATCTAGGGATGGACATGGCCAAACTTGCTTGGGTTGCTAGATATACATTTTTTTTCAGATGAATGACTAGGTTAAACTTTTAGGAGCAGCTCTATTCTTAAGTGTCTGTATGCCCTACCTGGACCAAACTTGGATGATGCTTGTAGGGATTAACACTACTAGAATTGTTTAATTGCTTCAGACACTAGATCTGTCCTTTATTTTCAAAATGACAATGTTTAGGGAGTAGATCTAAAGGGTTCTGTATTGAAATAATTTTTATGCCCCGCCATGAATATGGTGGGGTCATATAGTGTTTGTCAGGTCTGTCTTCCATCCTTCTGTCCTTCCGTCTGTTCTTCTGTCACACTTTGTGTTTATAATTAGTTCTGTTCAAAGCTAATTAAGTTTCAAAGAATCTATCCAAGATATTTTCATCAAACTTCATATGCTGATAGATATGGATTAGAGCTATGCAACTGCGTCAATATTTTTTGACCTTGACCTTTCCTTTGACCTTGACCTCACTTTTCTTAAATTAGTGTTTAGCTCAGTTTTAAACATACCATTCAAAATGGTGTTATCAAACTTTACATGTTGATATAAACTTGCACAGATGATGCATCTAGGGATGAACACTACCAGACTTGCTTCAGATGTTGGATCTGACCTACATTTTCCAGATGAGTGACCAGGTTAAAGTTTTTGGAGCAGGTCTATTTCCGAGGAACTATAAGCCCTACCCAAACCAAACTTGCACGGATGATGCATCTAGGGATGAACACTACCAGACTTGCTTAGGATGCTGGATCTGACCTACATTTTCCAGATGAGTGACCAGGTTAAAGTTTTTGGAGCAGGTCCATTTCTAAACTTGCATGGATGATGCAACTAGGGATGTACACTACCAGACTTGCTTCAGATGCTGGATTTGACCTATATTTTCATTCCCAAGTAACTATAAGCCCTACCTGAACCAATTTTGCATGGATGTCGATGATGCATCTAGGGATGGACACTACCAGACTTGCTTCTGATGCTGGATCTGACCTATATTTTCCAAACAAGAGACTAGTGTTACAACGCACTTTGAAAAATTACGCACTTTGAAAAAAAATTCCAAAGTGCGTTAAAATTTGGGACCAATCTAACGCACTTTGAAAAAAATAATTTTTTCAAAGTGCGTTAATATCGACCATATTGAAAAAAATTCTCAGATTGATCAATATTCCTTCAAATAATCCGTATGATAAATAACAGATGCTGGTTTGATAACATTTTTATGATAAAGTCACTGTAGGACCTGAGATATTGACGTTTTAAATATTTAAGGTTTTGATAAAATAAAAGGGAAAATTAAAAGGTCTTGAAAAAAAGGGTGACGATTGTTTAAGTTCATTAATTCGTTAATTCTTTATTATTATTATTTATTTTATTTATGGTCATCACGTATTTAACATGCGCAGTAATTTGTGTTGATTACATAGAGACGAAAGCGAGGCTACTGTGTCGGCTGATTTACTCCGATGATATTCAATAGAAAACATGCATAAACATCTAATTTTCATAAATTATTCTAAGTAAACGTAATGATAAAGTAATCTTATTTTGAATATTAGACTTCGTTCAAAGTACATATGTAAAACTAAATTATAAAGAACCATGAAAGTTTTTCGTAATGGAACTCATTTTTAGTGTAGTGTCATACACTGAAAGAGATACGAACGACAGCTCTACGTACTGGCGGCAAACGTTAAATTTAGTCTTATTCAAACTTTTCATGAACATTTTCTTGGTTTAATTGAATTCGTTAATGCATAAAAACTTTAGGAAACATGGGTATTTATTACTTAAGCAGCAGTATCACCCGCCAAAAGCGGTAAAACTAGTACTATGTTATGAATATTAAAACCAAAAACAGACACCGGTGTTTTCGTAAAATCGCGATTAAAAACAACAAGATGAAGTATATTTTTTTAATAAAAGGAAAACCTCATTTACATACCAGATATTTTGTACGCACAGATAATTTGTACGCACACAAACTCTCACATATACCACTGTTTTTATGTTTTGTCAATAAATATTTGTTTTTAACTTGGTATTGCTCTTTTCCTCACAATATAAAAAAAGATTAAGTTCTGGCGTACTCCATGTATAATTTTCGTGTAATTGAAATACATTTTTATTCACAGAGAAGTTTTATATAACAAACCTGTTAGCTCTTAAAAGGATGCTGTGTTAAAATCCACATTTTATCAACATTGATATTATTCCTGCGAAACTGAAATTTTCATAACACATGGGTAAAGGTGCAAAGGAAAATATATTGCAAATTTGAAGACTGTGAGCAGTGAAATAAATGATCAACCGCCTCTAATATGAATATAATGGCAGTGTGCACGTTTTGCAATGGGAAACCCAAAATATGTGTAGGATGAAAAAGTAATAAAAGTACAACGGCAATATGTAATAAAGATTCTATGAAAATTTTGTTCAGTGGTGTTAGAGGAGTTGCAGATAAGAGATGGGTATACCTAAAGTGTAACAAACAGATGGACGGAAATCACGATTAATAAATTCCCTCCCGCTTTTTAAGCAGGGGGTATAAAAAAGGACTAATGTAGACAGGCAAGCATTATGGCCCATGCATTTTTTTGCTATTTAATGTCTCTGAATGTCTTTCTCGATCAAGATTGTTCCAACTCAAAAAATGTGAAACAGTTGTCTGTATTTGAAAAAAACAGACATAATAATAAATAATACATGTAATATTGTTCACTCACTAAACCTCCCGATCAAAGATTTTATTTACACCATGTTCAACTCCCATGAGTGCTTTCAGTACTTTGATATTAATTCTATTCTTTGATAAGTAGATGTAAAGGTGTATAGGGGGCACCAACAGAGGACAGCTTCAAGCAACTTAGCATTTATCATAATTAAAAGGGGCCAATTTGATTGTTCAATACTATGAAAATTCTTTCTCTCTCATACGTTTTACTGTACTTAAAAATTTCTAGTTTTCATCTGTTTTAATTGACTCATTTATTATTAAAAGTTTTCAACTTCATACCAGTTAAGTAAATACATAATTATATGAATGCTTTGAGTATAGCATAGACATCAAGACTGGGCGACGGGCCTGGGGTGGGGTTGGGGGTGGGGGGCTAAGCCCCCCACTTATTTTGGAAAGATATATACATCGTATTAGCATTGAAAATGCAGCGTACCCTTTTTAGGTTTATTGCTCCCCTCCCCCGTTTGTTACCGACACCTAGGTGTTGGAAAGATAAAGATTTGGACTTAAGGATCTTATACTCGTCTTCTCGACGGGAGTAAAATCAATTCATTTCTAGCTCACCTGAGCAGAAGGCTCAAGTGAGCTTTTGTGATCACATTTTGTCCGAAGGGACATATCCCCTCGCAAGGGGAGATAATCAAGAAAAGGCAAAAATAGGGTTAGGTCATTAAAAAATCTTCTTCTCAAGAACCACTGGGCCAGAAAAGCTGAAACTTATGTGGAAGCAGCCTGGTATAGTGTAGATTCTAAATTGTTCACATCATGACCCCCGGGGGAAGGGCGAGGCCACAATGGGGAATCAAAGTTTTACATAGAAATATATAGGAAAAATCTTTGAAAATCTTCTTCTCAAGAACCACTGGGCCAGAAAAGCTGAAACTTATGTGGAAGCAGCCTGGTATAGTGTAGATTCTAAATTGTTCACATCATGACCCCCGGGGGAAGGGCGAGGCCACAATGGGGAATCAAAGTTTTACATAGAAATATATAGGAAAAATCTTTGAAAATCTTCTTCTCAAGAACCACTGGGCCAGAAAAGCTGAAACTTACGTGGAAGCATCCTGGTATACTGTAGATTCTAAATTGTTCAAATAATGACCCCCGGGCGAAGGGCGAGGCCACAATGGGGAATCAAAGTTTTACATAGAAATATATATAGGAAAATTTTTTTAAAATCTTCTTCTCAAGAACCACTGGGCCAGAAAAGCTGAAACTTATGTGGAAGCAGCCTGGTATAGTGTAGATTCTAAATTGTTCACATCATGACCCCCGGGGGAAGGGCAGGGCCACAATGGGGTATCAAAGTTTTACATAGAAATATATGGGAAAAATCTTTGAAAATCTTCTTCTCAAGAACCACTGGGCCAGAAAAGCTGAAACTTATGTGGAAGCATCCTGGTATAATGTAGATTCTAAATTGTTCAAATCATGACCCCCGGGGGAAGGGCGGGGCCACAATTGGGAATCAAAGTTTTACATAGAAATATATAGGAAAAATCTTTGAAAAACTTCTTCTCAAGAACCACTGGTCCAGAAAAGCTGAAACTTATTTGGAAGCATTCTGGGGTAGTGTAAATTCTAAATTGTAGGAATCATGACCCCCGGGGGAAGGGCGGGGCCATTATAGGGAATCAAAGTTTTACATAGAAATATATAGGAAAAATCTTCTTCTCAGGAACCACTGGGCAAAAAAAGCTTAAACATACGTGCCCATGGAAGAATCATGGGGTAGTGTAGATTTCAAAATGTCTAAATTATGATCAGTGGGGTAGGGTGGGGCTTGTTAAGTATAACAAGGGTGAAATCTGGTAAAGAACAGAATGGTCAACGCTTCTCAGGTGAGCGATGTGGCCCATGGGCCTCTTGTTGATTTCAGGGTTAGGCTTAGTTCTTTGAAAGATAAATAACGAATAAAATCTTTTCATGACTAAAATGTGATTTTTTTTCCAAAGTGCGTTAAGTGTCTCCATGGTAAAATATATTAATGTAGACTCTTAACGCACTTTGAAAAATTTTTTCAAAGTGTGTTGAATTGGTCCCAAATTTAACGCACTTTGAAAAATTTTTTCAAAGTGAGTAATTTTTAGCTCACCTGAGCCGAAGGCTTAAGTGAGCTTTTCTGATCACATTTTGTCCGTCGTCCGTCCTTCCGTCTGTCTGTCCGTCTGTAAACTTTTCACATTTTCAACTTCTTCTCAAGAACCACTGGGCCAATTTTGACCAAACTTAATACAAAGCATCCTTGGGAAAAGGGAAATTAAAATTCTTAAAATAAAGGGCCAAATCCCCTCACAAAGGGAGATAATCAAGAAAAGACAAAAATAGGGTGGGGTATTTAAAAAATCTTCTTCTCAAGAACCACTGGGCCAGAAAAGCTGAAACTTATGTGGAAACATCCTGGTATAGTGTAGATTCTAAATTGTTCATATCATGCCCCCCCCCCCTCCCCCGGGGGAAGGGCGGGACCACAATGGGGAATCAAAATTTTACATAGAAATATATAGGAAAATTCTTTGAAAATCTTCTTCTCAAGAACCACTGGGCCAGAAAAGCTGAAACTTATGTGGAAGTATCCTGGTATAGTGTCGATTCTAAATTGTTCAAATCATGACCCCCCGGGGAAGGGCGGGGCCACAATGGGGAATCAAAGTTTTACATAGAAATATATAGGAAAATTTACATAGAAATAATTTGGAAAAAACTTTGAAAATCTTTTTCTCAAGAACCACTAGGCCAGAAAAGCTGAAACTTATATGGAAACATCCTGGTATAACGTAGATTCTAAATTGTTTAAATCATGACCCCCGGGGGAAGGGCGGGGCCACAATAGGGAATCAAAGTTTTACATAGGAAAAATCTTTGAAAATCTTCTTCTCAAGAACCACTTGGCCAGAAAAGCTGAAACTTATGTGCCCATGGAAGGATCATGGGGTAGTGTAGATTTCAAAATGTCTAAATTATGATCAGTGGGTTAGGGTGGGGATGCATTATGTATTACAAGGGGGAAGTCTGGTAAAGAACAGAATGGTCAAAGCTTCTAAGGTGAGCGATGTGGCCCATGGGTCTCTTCTTTCAAAGTGCGTTGCCACAGACCAGGTTAAAGTTTTAGGAATAGATCAATCCCAATGAATTTGAAGTTCTTGATATCTACAGCATTAATAAAGTTATGAATATTTGTTCACACTATGTATGTTTTTGACGCTACATGTGTAGAAATGTGTATATGCTATGTAAAGAGTTAAACATTCAAACTTTCAAGAATATTGTTGTTGGGATAGATGCTAAATACTAAATATTAGGAAAATCTGATGTGAGATTTGCATTTAACTTACACTGATAACATTCGTCGAGGTGAGCCTCGTAATCTTTGATTACCTGTGTTTTATTAAAGATATCTAGATATTTTTATTGAACTTCATATGTTGATACATACTGATGTGAGATATGCAACTGCATCAACATTTTTGACCTTGACCTCACTTTTCGTAAATCAGTGTCAAACTTCATATGCTGATAAATACTGATGTAAGCAATTCAATTGCATCAACAATTTTGATCTTGAACTTTAATTTGACCTTGACCTCACTTTTATCAAATTGTGTACAAGTCAGTCTTAATTAAAGACATCATTTTTAGCTCACCTGAACCGAAGGCTCAAGTGAGCTTTTCTGATCACATTTTGTCCGTCGTCCGTCCGTCTGTCCGTCCGTCCGTCTGTCCGTCTGTCCGTCTGTCTGTCCGTCTGTAAACTTTTCACATTTTCGACTTCTTCTCAAGAACCACTTGGCCAATTTTGACCAAACTTCGTACAAAGCATCCTTGGGTAAAGGGAAATTTAAATTGTTAAAATGAAGGGACATATCCCCTCGCAAGGGGAGATAATAAAGAAAAGACAAAAATAGGGTGGGGTCATTAAAAAATCTTCTTCTCAAGAACCACTGGGCCAGTAAAGCTGAAACTTATGTGGAAGCATTCTGGTATAGTGTAGATTCTAAATTGTTCAAATCATGACCCCCGGGGGAAGGGCAGGGCCACAATGGGGAATCAAAGTTTTATATAGAAATATATAGGAAAAATCTTTGAAAATCTTCTTCTCAAGAACCACTGGGCCAGAAAAGCTGAAACTTATGTGGAAGCATCCTGGTATAGTGCAGATTCTTAATTGTACAAATCATGACCCCCGGGGAAAGGGTGGGGCCACAATGGGGAATCAAAGTTTTATATAGAAATATATAGGAAAAATCTTTGAAAATCTTCTTCTCAAGAACCACTGGGCCAGTAAAGCTGAAACTTATGTGGAAGCATCCTGGTATAGTGTAGATTCTAAATTGTTCAAATCATGACCCCCAGGGGAAGGGCAGGGCCACAATGGGGAATCAAAGTTTTATATAGAAATATATAGGAAAAATCTTTGAAAATCTTCTTCTCAAGAACCACTGGGCCAGAAAAGCTGAAACTTATGTGGAAGCATCCTGGTATAGTGTAGATTCTAAATTATAGGAATCATGACCCCCGGGGGAAGGGCGGGGCCACAATGGGGAATCAAAGTTTTATATAGAAATATATAGGAAAAATCTTTGAAAATCTTCTTCTCAAGAACCACTGGGCCAGAAAAGCTGAAACTTATATGGAAGCATCCTGGTATAGTATAGATTCTAAATTAAATCATGACCCCCGGGGGAAGGGCGGGGCCACAATGGGGAATCAAAGTTTTACATAGAAATATATAGGAAAAATCTTTGAAAATCTTCTTCTCAAGAACCACTGGGCCAGAAAAGCTGAAACTTATGTGGAAGCATTCTGGGGTAGTGTAAATTCTAAATTATAGGAATCATGACCCCCGGGGGAAGGGCGGGGCCATTATAGGGAATCAAAGTTTTACATAGAAATATATAGGAAAAAGTTTTGAAAATCTTCTTCTCAAGAACCACTGGGCCAAAAAAGCTGAAACATATGTGCCAATGGAAGGATCATGGGGTAGTGTAGATTTCAAAATGTCTAAATTATGATCAGTGGGGTAATGTGGGGATGCATTATGTATAACAAGGGTGAAATCTGGTAAAGGACAGAATGGTCAAAGCTTCTCAGGTGAGCGATGTGGCCCATGGGCCTCTTGTTATTAATTATTATTTTTATTTATTATTTTTAACTTCTTATGTTGATACATATTGATGAGAGATATGCAACTGCATCAACATTTTTGACCTTGACCTTTGCTTTAACATTGACCTCACTTTTCCTAAATTAGTGTCAAATGTCATAAGCTGATAGATATTGAGGTAAGCATTTCAAGTGTATCAGTTTTTACCTTTACCTTTCATTTGACCTTGATCTAACTTTTTTCCATTTTTGTTTAAGTCAGTTTTAAAGAAACCATTTATAATCATATTTTCAACTTCATTTGCTGATACTTACTGATGAGAGCTTTTCAACTTAATCAAGTCTTTGACCTTGGTATTTTCTTTGATGTTGACCTCATTTTAATGAAATTAGTGTCAAACTTCATATGCTGATACATACTAATGTAAGCAATTCAGCTGCATCACTATTCAAGATATTCTGATCAAATTTTATACACATACACATTTTCATGTTGCTTTACTGATATATCCTTGATGGGGCATTCATATCCTATGGACACATTTCTAGTTTAATTTTGCTTTAATTGAAGATATGTTTATTATTTTTCCAGTCTGGCAAAATTACAAGACTATTCCATGATATATACATCTTCATGTACACCATATAATAATTCATTTTCAGTGGGAATTTTTAGAATTTTTCCATATGAAAATATTAGTACTTATGTACATTGTATTCATAATCATATTTGAGGCACCCAAATGACAGAATTCTTGTAACTTAGAGTGAAGACTTACGATGATTTAATTTTCATGTCTATAAACAGCTGACCTTGAGCCCTAGAAAATTGTTGACCTTAGGCATGTTAGGTAAAAGAAAGGTTTGACACTTAGTAAAAGAATAGACCTCTCATATTGCAATTTCATACTGCAACTTTGAAATACTCAGTACATGTAGTTGGTGCTAGGGTTTTCATACTCATACTTCACATGTGTTTTCATTGTGAGCAAATATACATTTACCTGTGTGCTCAATATATCTCATAAATATCCTTCATCCTAATTTTTTCTGCACTGACATCATCTGATTCAATACTTGCCCTTTCCCTTTCTGTTTCACAAAGTACAAGTTAGGGTATAGAATGAATCTGGCTCCTTATTTGATTTAAAATCAGAACACAAATTTTGAGATTTTATACATGTACATAAGGCCATTCCAAATTTTTCTACGTTTAGCGTCCACGTGCGCCTTGGTTTTTCATTACCCGTGTCAGAAAAAACCAAACCGAATCAAAATCATTTGTGATTTCCGGCAATATCTCTAAATATTTGTATAATATTTCATTATTGGAATATTATCAGTATTTAATACCTTGATTTTGCTGAACAAAATAACTTTCTTTATTAAAAATAGATAACTTAAATCATATCTTTTGAATAAAGTCATTCTCATTACTATAAATATGTGTTTTATTTTTTTGACTTGTGTGTTTATTGCAAAAAGGTAGCTAGGTTCTTGAAATATGGGTGAACGATAAACAGAGAAAAAACTTGGAATGGCGTAAAATGCAGTTAAACATAGCTTGCATGAGTATTGTTTTCAAGATGCACACTATCAATAAAAATTAAATAAGGTATGTTAATCATTGGTTAGCTTCTGTTTGTATGAATAAAGTGTCAACTTCCTGTTTATCTTTTAAATTATATGTCTGTCCATCTGAAATTTTTCAGCACTCACTCATCATGCTCATCACAGATGCTTAAAATTTTAGTACACTCTTTATTTAGCATACCATATATTAAGATGTATTAACAGCTTAATTTATAGTGATACATGTATTTATATTGGAGCAGTAGTATACAGGTAAATGTATGTACTAGTAGTTAGCATTTACTCTGTTCTTTAAAATTCTTGCTAATCATCGGCATGTTGGCTCATTGTCCCCCGTTTTCGCGAAAGTGAGGGGACATTAAATCTTATTCGTCTGTCCATCTGTCTAGCTGTCTAGCTGTCCGTTTAGCTGTCCGTCCGTCACAAAAACTTTAACCTTGCCCTTGATTAAGTGGAGCTATGAATTTGATATTTCATATGTGTATTCCTTGTGACAAGGCCTTTCATTGGGTACCACTAAATTTGACTTTTTGACCTTGACCTTGGATTTAACCCACTTACAAGCAAAAATTCCAAACTTTAACTCAGGCCATAACTTTTGAATGGTAGTTCCTAGGACTTTCGTATTTCACATATGTATTCTTTGTAGCAAGACCTTTCATTGGATACCAACAACTTTGACCTTTTGACATTGACCTTGGATATTTCCATACTTATGAAAAAACTTTAACCTAGACCATAACGTTTGAATGGTAAGAGCTAGTGCTTTCAAACTTCATATATATAATTCTTGTGAGAAGACCTATCATTGAATACCAAGAACTTTGCCCCTTGGACCTTGACCTTGGAGTTAGACCTACTTTTTAAAAACTTTGACCTTGGTCACAACTTTTGAACAGTAGATACCAGGACTTTCATATTTCGCATAATTATGTATTCTTTGTTGTAAGACCTTTCGTTTGATACCAGCAACTTTGACCTTTTGATCTTGACCTTGGAGATTTTTTGAACTTATGAGAAAACTTTAACCTTGACCATACTTTTTTGAATGGTAAGGGCTCATATTAGACACAAATTGTCATTAAAAATGACATCCACCCAAAAATCATCGAAAGCAGGGGACCACAATTCTTTGAATTTGATTGTGTTATTCTTGTGTACCATTGTCACCTTGTTGAATAAATATTTTATGAAGAAAAGATTTTTATCTTACAGATTTTTTGATCCAGATAGTGTATCTCAATCAACACATGAAAAAGTTGAAACAAAGCAAGCTTTTGCCAACATAGGCCGCAGCCCAGAAGGATGCTATTTCTGTGTGATAGTAGTTATCTGTTTTGTAATTGTTCATTTCAATTATTTATAAACAAAAAATCAAGAAGTTGATACACATTTTACTTCCATTATGTTCTTTTCTGCTTAAAAAAGGAGAACACTTATTTATGCACTTCAGTGCATAATTTTTTGAGTGCTTAATTGTTTCCTCATTTCTTAATGTACATAGAAAATGTATCTTAAAATAATAAACATGATTTTAGTTCAAGATTGAAATTTCTTGCTACATGTAATGAGACATACCACATACAGATTTTCTTATTGCCAACTTATTAGAGTTTAAAGCTGAATACGATTCGTAAAAGGAAATTAAATGTGTCTGCCATAATCATGATAATTGTTCTTATTTCATCTAAAGTTATTAAAAACTTAAGTTCTACCATTTTCCATTAATACATAACAAGATTGCCACTTTTCATATGTATATGTAGTAAGAGTTAAAGTAAAGGATGACTGCACTTAAGGAAACTTAGAAATTGCGACATAAGTAATTTTTAAAATATGCATTTCTCTTTCAATGGTAGAAATGGTCAATGTCTTTACTGCAACTTTGTGTAATTACGTTAATTAAAAGTTCGTATTAACGAAGTTCGAAGTCGTTTTTATAGGGAGGGGTCATCACATATTCTGGAATCTCCATAGGATAATGAGTACGCCCATCTTTTTACAGGCTTAATACATAGTCAGCGCATGTTTGTCTATTGATTTCCTTTTTATGGTAGTTGTATATTTATACATATTACCTCATATTAAAAGGAGATCAATAGACAAACATGCGCTGATGGTTAAAAAGAGAAAAAACTGTTTCTTCGTGTGTTCACTTTCTCAATAGTATATAGGCCATTTTGACCACGTTGTTACCTAGCTGTTGAATATTATAATTAAAAACATGATTTCTATACCCAGGTAACAGAGGGCGACTTCGATTCATACCCGAGTATTAACTCTTGGTTAACGTCACATGACCGGATGTTATACAAACATGTGGTTTTCAAGCGAACTCATATGAGTTCGAAGGGTAGCGAAAATAAAATAAATTTCCTCTATGAGTTTTAAAAGGCGGTCCAATAAATTGAAATGAAGTTATAAAATCTTCTTCTCAAGAACCACTGGGCCAGAAAACTGAAACTACTTATGTTGAAGCAGCCTTGGGAAGTGCAGATTCTAGATTCTGTTTAAATTGTGACATGGGGGAGGGGTGGTGGTACGGCGGGGCTACAATAGGTATAACTATAGAGGAAATCAGGTGAGCGATGTGGCTCATGGGCCTCTTGTTACATATCAATTTAAAGTGTATTACTGACAATGTTTGCAAAAATAGGAGTCTCATTTTACGGGTATATAGTAATCAGTATGTACGTCCGTTCGTCCGTCTAGCTGTCCGTACTTCTGTTACGCTTGTGGGTACCCATCACTTATCCGCAACTCCTCCCATACCAATGAATGAAATTTGATAAAACTTTCACAGAATCTTTATTACATACTAACATTATGCACCTCCTATTTTACTTTTTGATCTGACACATATTTTGGGTTTCCCATAGCAAACTATGGATACCGCTTTTATATTCATGTGGGAGACGGTGGTATCATTTAGTGAGCTCATTGAGCACAGTACCTCTAGTTTTTATTGAAAAAAAGCAGTTTTTATGATGTGAAAAAGTTTCCTATTAATTGTAAGGAATGTTTTCTTAAAGAGCTACAACTCCGTAGACGGTTTGTAGGAAATGCTCACGTCTGTGTGGCACAAGACAGATTACTTCTCTGATGTCTCAGATGTGTGCTCTTCTCCTTGATTTGTGTTGTTTGCTTATATGCTTGAATAGTGTTTATCTTTTGAAAGCATTCGTATTACCTACAATAACATACGACGTTTCGTGCTACTGATTTCTGTAAAGATTTCGGTGACAACCTACGCGATGCATAAAGATCTGTGCTTGCGAGTGTTAAATATGGTTCACATAGAGAACATTTTGTATATATCAAATCTTACAAAAATACAATACAGCAAGATTTTATTAAACTTGTCAATTACGTAACAATGTAGTCTATGCATGAGGGGAGAAAAAAAATATTTTAGCATTATAACATATGCATTTGTTATTATTTTGATAAAGATAAAAAAAAAAGACATTATAAATTTAAATTTTATGTTCTTGTAGAATTCTATACATAATTTTTACATAAAACATTTTTTAGTACTTTCAATATTTATTGCTCACCATATGATAACCATTCATCGAATTGAAATTTAAATATTCAAATAAACTAAAAAAAAAATCATATTCATGGAGAATTATCAAAGAACAAGGAATCAAATATGGAAGTTAACATTCCTTTGTTTTCTCATCTCCAACATTCTTACAATTAAGTTTAACTCTCTCTATTTCCCTTCCAACCTTCACTCCCTGAAATTGAATATTGATTGCATGCATCTTTAAAAACTTTCTTAAAAGGGGGTTCATATTTTATGGCGTATTCTTAGGTACCTGTATCAACGTCATTAATGCAATACAAAATACATGCATGTCGCCCTCCAAACGAAGATTTCTTTTTTTTTTAAATGATTGTGAATAAACAGTTCGAGTGGGTTCATAGTTGAAAATGAATTCTAACCTCCTATATTTTTTTATGTTCTTATTAGATTTTCCATAGAATTCAAAAAGCATGTTTATAATATAGAAAATTTAACGACTAGCTATAAGTATGTATCAAAGCGAAAAAAAAACATAATAGATTAAGGATTCTTTCTAATTTGTCATCTTTTGTCGAAATCCACGTAATATACAGACTTTTATTTATACTTCTTTTCATAATTAACGCTTGAGAGTGATAATTGAAATTGAAATCTTATGCCCTGTTTACACGACAATTTACTGAGACATTCAGGCGTGAGGAAGGCTATTTTTGACGTCATTTGTAAATCACGTCACCTTATGCAGAAGCAGATGCATTTGACATACGCTGCACTGTTAAGGCCTACTATGAGAAATCAAGGGAAAATAGACCTGCAAAAAAGGGGGATTTTTTAAAACTTAGTTTATTTTAATTAAGCTGTTTTATTATCACAGAACTTTAATACTTATAGTAATAGCATAGTATAACCCACTCTGTATTGTATGAAGTTTAGTCCCACCGATGGACAGTCACGTGATGATTGCATAGTTCTTGTACAGAATGTAGGTCATTAACAAATTTCAATATTGCAGGGACATACCCTAGTTGATATTAAAAATTCAAGCTATTAATTGTTTTTGCATACTTTGTAGTTTCTGAAAGGTGCTGCTGCTTTGAATAGTATTCGCTTTTTAATATTTAAGTTTCCAGTGAATCGGCCAATTTCGAAATATGTTTGACTTTTACCAAATATTTTGTGTACTTATAAAATCACGCGCTCGATTTAAAGAAAGCAGCATTTTTCAGTTTAAGGAAAATATCCTTATTCTATATTCAAAAAAATAATTAAGATCTATGCAGTGTATGCCTTTGCGTAAAATATAAGAAACATGTAAATAAAAACACGACATAATTCATATAATACATTCTCTTGATAGTTAATTAAAAATCGCACTAAACAAGGGATATACATTGCTATTTATCAACTATTTAAAACCTGTAAAAAATATTCCGTTTAATAATAAAACGCATTTTTTAGGTCACCTGAGTAAACTCAGGTGACCTATTGCTATCCGTTTTTGTCTGTCGTCGTTCGTCATACGTCGTCCGTCGTACGTCGTTCGTAAACTTTTGAACATTTTCAGCTTCTTCTCTGCAACCACTGAACCAATTTCAACCAAATTTGGCACAAAGCATCTATGGGTGAAGGGGAACAAAAATTGTGAATTTCATGATCCCTGCCCCCCTGGGGCCTGAGGGGTGGGGCCAAAACCACTAAAATTATTGCAGTCTTTAAAAATCTTCTTCTTTACTCCTGGACATTAAGCAGTCAAACTGTTTGCATGATTGTAATCAGCATTGAGTCCTCTACCAAAATTGTGAAATTCATGGCCCTGGGATCAGGGGTTCTAGTGCTAGGGCAGGACTAAATAAGTATATAGTGAAAATGCATTATTTCTTTGAAAATCTTCTTCTCTGCTCCTGGGTATTAAATAAACCAACTAAGTAGATAGTTATGATGAGCAAGAGTGCCTCTACCAAAATTGTGAATTTTATGGCCCCAGGGTCAGGGGTTCTGGTGATAGGGCGGGGCTCTATTGATTATATACAGTGAAAATACATGATTTCTTTGAAAATCTTCTTCTCTGCCCCTGGGTATTAAATAAACTAACTAAGTGCATAGTTATGATGAGCAAGAATGCCTCTATCAAAATTGTGAATTTTATGGCCCCAGGGTCAAGAGTTCTGGTGTTGAGGGGTGGGGGTGGTGTGCGCTATTGATTATATAGTGAAAATACACGAATTCTTTGAAAATCTTCTTCTATGCTCCTAGGTATTAAATAAACTAGCTAAGTGCATAGATGATGAGCAAGAGTGCTTTTACCAAAATTGTGAATTTTATGGTCCCAGGGTCAGGGGTTCTGGGGGGGGGGGGCTCTATTGATTATATAGTGAAAATACATTAAATCTTTGAAAATTTTCTTCTCTGTCTCTGGGTATGAAGCAGATGAACTACCTATATAGTTATGATGAGCAAGGACCCTAATCTTGCAGAATTGTGAATTTCAAGGCCCCACGGGTGGGGCTCTACTTATATACTGAAAATGAATTAATTGTTTGAAATCTGCTCCTTTGTATTTATAAAACATTTTAATTGTTTGAAATCTGCTCCATTGTATTTATAAAACATTTATTTTTTGAAAGGCAATTTTAAGGGTGCCTTTTTAAAATTTGTGCAATGTGTGGACCTAGGGTCAGGGGTTTATTTCACAGTGTTATGGGCACTACTGATTATTGCTGAATATTACTGATTAGTTGGAATGCATTTTTGTTCCCCTACCTTGCGTATGGGTATTCAGTACCTCTGCAAGGTGATCATGAATAATTCATGAATTTCCTTGAATTTTTCTTGAATTTTATTCATGAAATGTTCATGAAACTTTCATGAAGATCCTATGAATTTATTATTGGACATTTTCAAATCAATTAACCAAGCTAACAACTGCTAAGTGTATTGTTATGATGATCAATGGTGCCTCTTTTAAAATTGTGAATGCCACATAGCATCTGGCTTAAAACATGAATCAAATTCAATGACTGGAAAGTTGTTGCAGAATGCTCAGGTGATCTATAAGGCCCGTGGGCCTCTTGTCATTGTTAAAAAATTCCTCAATCTGCCTCTCACAGCACATGAAATACGTCTTTTTTACCAATATGATGTCATGTTAACAAGTTCATCGCGATCAGTGCTTTGTTTATAACCAGCTACATGGGATTTAACGTAGAACCTACGTTGTATGACATCATAACTGGTAAATGTGTTTAACCATTATGACATCATAATTAATGAAGTGCCACTTTTTACCGTACTTGATAGCTTCAATAGAAATGGTAGAAAATACTGCATTCTGAAATTCACAGAATTCAATCATGCCAACATAATATTAATTCACTTCATATATTTTTTGGTTTATAATGCTTAATGGCAATATATTTCTGGAATAAGAGAAAATATGTAGGCACCTTTTATTTACTAGATATAGACCTGAAGTTGACAAACCCAAGACTATGTGTAATGAAATTACAATGTATACATACAACTTTCGTAATAATTTGAATGGTATGTAACCATTTTGAAGGAATGCATAAACCGTAAGAAATCATTTATTTAGTTGCCAGCTATATAGTGTAATTTCTTGATGAAATATGTCTAAGTCAAAGTTGTACGTGTTGTAGATCATGTGATGGTGTGTACATTTTTGTGATATCTATAATGAAATGATGTGCATTCCTTTTAACAATTATTTTTTACCTATTCATATTCTTGGTGTTTGATTACAATTTTTCTATTAAATATGATCTTTTTAAATTAAAGGTAAAATTTCTGATAAATTTTTAATCTGAAAGTAACCCCAAACAGTCATTGATAATTAAATTCCGTGTAAGTGGAAAAAGGTCAAGAATATGAGTATCGGTAAATAGCCTATCTCTCATTAGTTAGAGGGGAAAGGTAAATATTTTAATCACTTTTTGTAATCATTTGGCTATGTTCTTCATCATATTAAAGATTGAAAACCTTGTGACAAAGACTTCTAAAAAAAATGTAGGATGCAAAATTGACTAAAAATAATAGAGTTCATTTGACTATTTTTTTTTTATTGGTGGACTTATCTTTTATGTTAATTGAATAAAAAAGAAAATATTTTTGAGAAAATATTGTTAAATATTATTCAGTTAATAAAGTTTATAAACGACGATGTTTGAAGAAGTATTTTTGTGATTTTTCATATTCCCTTTAAGACAAGTACCCCTAAAAATATTTGAAAATGTGAAGTCGCAGTATGTAAATACCATACCAAGTTCCACAGCCTGTTCTAGATTTAAAAACAAGGAAAAATATCATGATATTTTAACTGATTGATAGGCAAGTGCTAATTTATCATTTTGAAAAGTTTGAAATCCGGTGACAAAGACTTCTCCGACATAGGTTCTACCTTAAACAGGAACTCTTTTTTAATGCATTGAAACGTTATATTGTTGTTTATTATGCTTATACAGTTAAAAGTTGCAAATTATTTCATTTTCAGGTATTACAAGAAATACATAGAAGTAATATTTTTGTGTGAGGTCACAGTAAACTTTCCCTGTATAAATTAGGCCCCACCCCCTTTTCAAGCCTTAACAATGCTTAATAATGTAACAGTGTCTGGAGACATATTTTAGTGATTAACACATTTTTTCTTAGTTTTTGACTCAAAACTAGCACAAAAACTTAAAGCTGACCACCGACATGACGCATGTGACTTAATTTTGCCATTACACATGCCCCAAAATTTAATTCGAATAAGCTTCGCTTAGTGTTCACACGGACCTAATGCGAAGTAATGTAATTAATGCGCAGTAAACTAATGCGAAGTAAACTAATTCGCATAAAATTCCCCGTGTGAACGCTAAGCGAAGTTAATTCGCAGTAAACTTACGTTTAATTCGAATAAAACTCTCCGTGTGAACTGGGCACTAGATTTGCATCGAATAAAAAAGTGTTTATGTTTAGATTGTGTACATCACATTGGATATTAGAAAAAAAAATAGTATTGAAGTAATGTTTTTATAAAGATAAGTCCTATTTTGAAACCTTCAAAAATTGAGTCAAAGATTTCAAGTGAGCAATGCCTGAAACGTGTAAAACATTTTCAAATGTAGCCGCACATTGCATTTGAACAAAGGAAGGTGGGAAATGAGAAATAAAAAGAAATATTTTAGCGCAGTAATGTTTTACTTTAAAATTTCTAATTCGTGTGTCAAAACTTGGTTCTATTCAAAGAACGCTTTGTTACAACGCGAAATGTAATAACGACGCAAAATGTAATAAACCTTGATTATTACATTTTGCGTTATTACATTTTGGGTCGAAATCAACGCAGAATGTAGTAACGCAAAATGTAACAACACACTTTTCAGGATTATTAAATTTTGCGTTGTTACATTTTGCATCGAGATTAAGCAAAAGGCAAGAACGCAAAATGTAATAACACACTTTTTTTCGTCCGTCAGGTTAAGTACAATTTTCAATAGTGTAGTGGCCGACGAAAAGAAAATAAAACAAAAGAAAAAATGATAAATGCAATATCTTTCAATTAATAAATTTATAATACATTGATGTAATTAGCTACATTTATATTAAATCAGTTTAATAAATCTTTTCAAATTATAGGTGTTGCAAATTAGAAACGTGCAGGTTTGTTAGGGGGTATTGACCAGTGTGTTTTTATTTTTTATAGACAAATGCAATGAATAAAAAAAAACCTTTTCATTTCTTCCGGCAGGTGTGAATGTATAGCGGGAAGGGTTTATTGACAAATGATACCATACTGTTCCATGCAAATCACCAGAAAAGCATACAAGCAAAACCAAAATTCTCTTCGTCTTTCTTTCCATCCAATAATAAAATAGATTGTTTCTGTATTTCCACCGTAATACAATAATAAACATACAAAGTAAACACCCCACCCTATCCCAGCCCCTCCTCGCTTGACACATACATACTAAATTATGTGTTATTGGTTAGAAAGTTAATAAGACTATCAAAAATATGCCAATCAATGTTAAATTAATTCTGTATAATTAAGTACAGTGTATTTAAAATTCTATAGTCACTAAAATCAGAGTCAGAAAAAAACGATACATTTAGATGTATATATCCGTACAAGCCCTAACTTTGGTTTCATTGTTTTAGTTCTAAATATTTTTACAGCGTGCTTCCCATGGTGGTTACATGCATATATTTGAATCAATTTTATGTTCTTTTTTGTTATACGCAATCAAAAAAAAAAATAATTAAAATTTTTTTAAGTACATATTGTTATGTTACATTTTGCATTGTCTTCGTTGCAAATATAAAATAACGCAAAATATAACAACAAAAAAGCACGTTATTACATTTTGCGTTGATATCGACACAAAATATAATAACGCAAAATGTAATACTCCAAAAAACACAGGCCACAAAACAAATAACAAGATCCATTAGTAATGTCTAGTTTAAAGTTGTTCATGTAAACCCCGATTTAATGGTCTATCATGGGTTGATACAGAGATTATATCTTAAATATCTAAATTATTTGTAAAGGCTTTTTGATCTATATTGTACATATTTTAAATTGCAACCCTTTGCATGATCGAATTCTGTTTACACTATGCATATACAGTGCTGAGAACTAATTTTGTTTCAGAAGCGATGCTGATTTGTATGCTTCCTTTGCTTGATGATTTAATTCTATGGTTTTCCTTCTCCTGATGTTGTTTTATAATTAAGTCAACGCTACTGAAAGCACATTGTAGCATCATGCTGGAAGAAGATAATGAATTTTAGCCATGCTGTTTAAAGCAATCAAAAAGCCTGATATGATTATTTAATCATAATATTTCACTTTGTAAGTTGATATTCACATGTTCATTCTGATACAGAGAAAAAATTGTTTATTATTTGATGCTAGTAGGATAATGCTGATTTTAAGAAGGTCAATGCTAGTTCTAACCTTTGCATGCTGATCATTGCAATGCTAATACTTATTATCCTGATTTATGTAACAAAATAAGTTCCCTGTACATGTTGCTTCTTATAAATATAAAAAAAATAATACTTAAAATAAACATATTCAACCTGTTCTTTGTAGGTCACTGTGCTGGGTACAATACAAGAGGAGGTAAAATACAAGAGTTCTATATTCAGAACAGTATAGCATGCACAAAGGACTACATGTCAACTGAAGCATATAAGTGTATGTATGTTATTTTACAGATTGTTATATGAGCATGTAAAAAGGGAGAAAAGGGGGAATTGACAATTCGAATTTCATATCGTTTTTAAGTCTTGTTTTGAGCTCATACAAAGAAGTGATAATTTGACTTTTTCTGTTTCAAACTGAAAGGATAAGATAGGTACATGTACGAAAGAGACAAGAACAAATGCAAACAGGAGGAGACGTAATTTTTAAGATAAATTTGAGCAATCGAGAGCAATCAACATCAAGCTATATTTTCGATAGAAAATACGATAACCATCAAGAAAATGATTTTGGGAAAGTTTCTTTTTTTAGTAACGGAAGCACTATTATCAAAGTTTAGAAAAGGACGAAGTATTAGTATTATCCAAGGTTTAAAAAAAAAAATCAAATTATCTGACATGTTTTCCCCCTGAAGCATTGCTAAAAAATTGCAGACTCGGCGTTACAAAATATACTCTCTTTATGGTTAGTATGAAAACTGTATACGAGAAAAGTTCTGTACTTAAAAATTGGAAAATCTACATTTTGTTCATATATTTCTTTGCCTTACATTACAATTAGGGTGGCATGGGGTTATTTTGTACTAAAACCTGGTCAAATTTCGTTAAAAATATACTATTTCTTGTTTGAAGTGTTATATTTTGTTGAAGCGGTTTATAAAAAAGCGTAAAATGTTCCAACCCAGTTTATACTATATAAAATGGGTAGCTATTAAATTCATTCCTTCTAATTTAATTTATATTAATTAAGTGTAAGAAAAAAAGATGATTGTTCTTAAAAAATGACCTCAATTTGTATAAAATTTGAATGTAACGTCAGGCGGATTGATACGCTTTTGACGCAAGTCATTGTGACGTAGGCAAACCATTTTATACGATTTAAAGTATTTTTTCTCCAATCAAATACAGCGTTGCATCCAGAATTAAATTATTCAAAAAAGTAGATTACATCTGTGCGAGCTACGGAATGTATAAAACTAATTAGTCCTTAAATAACTGTCTCTATCAAAATACAATAACATGTAGAGTGTAGAATGTATTTGTATATTCAATTATATCCTTTTGATGAGCACGAAGTGCAAGGTCGATATGCTTTCTCTAAGATCTATATATCTAGGGATCGATTGTACCGAATCAAAAGGCTACAATTGTTTTATTATTCTTTATCAGTTCATAAGAAATGTCTTAAAATCCTTTTTCTAGTACTCAGTGCCTTCTCATATAAGGCATTGTTATGTCATATGCATTATGACGTCACAGTAATAAATACCAGATGCAGTATCTGTTTTTGAAACATCCAGTCTATAAATACAATTATGCCGTCAGCACTTTTGTTGCTTCACAGAAGAACGTTTCCAATTTTAGAAACAGCAGGTTTATAAATTTTAAAAATAGAAACATCTAGTCCATACTACTTTTATACTTGATCGTGTGATCTAGTTTGAGCCAATCAGAGAGTTGGAACAATATAGAAAAATAAAAGATTTTTTTATTGACCGCGTGTACGCTTCACATATTAACCCCCTCGACATATTGCAATAAATAAACTACCCACTGCAACCTTAGTAATGCAGTTATTTTTTTTCTTTCTTTTTCCTATCTTCAGCAAAACGATTGTTATTTTTCTTTGTTACAGATTTATGTCTAAAACTAGTAGCGGAAGCAGTTTCAGCAATGTCATCAATGGGAAGATGTTTAATCTTTGTGTCATCCTGATATGTTTATTTCATCTTTGTTTTAAATTTGTTATCTTTTTATTGCATTGTACAATACAAAATCTTTTAATAATATACGATTACATAAACTTTTACGTACTAAATAAGTAACCAAACAGTTACAAGTTCCTTTTCGTTGCTTTACACGTCTTTTGGGAAAATGAATTTTCGTAAGACTAAATTAAAATTTGCATGATATGCGGAAAGGCAGGTACGTAAATACTTCTGAGAAAATATTGCACTGAATTTAGTACCTTTATTTCTGTGAACTTGAAATGTATGACGTCATAATTGAAAATGACGTAGTCACTTCAAACTTAAGCTGTGGTGAAAGGGAGAAAATCATTAAGTTTACTCTTATTAAAATTGGCATATAGATGGTCGAAAAGCTGGTTTAAATAAAATAAACGTTTAATCTTTTTTAAAAATAATTCATATAAATCAGAAAATAAACATTTGAAAAATAGTTATTCTTTTTTACACCCGTGGAAAAAAATAGAAATTTGAAAATGTGTAATAAGAACCCAAGGCAGGCGACTAATAAGGATATACTTGAGATCTTTTGTGGAAATCTGTAAGAGAAGTGTCCCCTCTACATGAATCATTCTTAGGAAAAAAGTGTTATGACTTTGTTAAACTGAGATGAGGATATTGGGTGTAAAATACCATCAAATTTGTCGGTTAGTTTAATTTATTGTGAAAAATTTTGTACCAGTTTAGAGTATTACTGAAACTTTTCCCAATCATACTGCGGGTTCAAAAGGATGCAATGACTTAAAAATTGATAGTAATGTTTTGTTAATCAGGTGCGCCAAAGCGAATAATGTGAAACACGTGATCAAAAATGTGATATCAAATATAGTAATTTTTATTATATACCCATCAATTTCCTTGTTTTTGTTACTGTTAATTTTACAGAGTTTGATCCGATTTTCCGGATCACCACACTGCGGTTTTCTGAATCCATATCACCACTCTCTGAAACTGATGACGTATTACGCAAAAACATGACGTTATTTTTTTGCGCGTTAAAAAGTCCCTTGTTATTATGCTTTGTTTTATGAATAAATATTATACAATTGATCTCTAAAGTTTTATTCTGCTATATTTAGCTAGTTATAAGGAGGTATATAATAAATTTATTATTATAACAGTAACTTGATCCGAAGGGCCGTATCACGTCGAGTTGACAGGCACGGATCATCAGATCAAACTCGACGCTTCGCGTCTCGTTAGATCTGATGATGCGCGCCTGTCAACTCGACGTGATACGACCCTTCAGATCAAGTTACTGTTATAATAATATATATATATAAGAAAAGGTGGTACAAAACACCCTTGGATTTTATTTAAACTCTTTTCTTAAAAAGTACTAGAGAAAAAAAAGAATATTATTCCTACATGTATATTAACAAAAATGAATGATCCCTGTAAGAAAAAAAAGATGTGGTGGCACATTTTCTTCATAATTTGAGAAAAAATCAGAGAGTCCCATATAATGGTCACTAGGGAACTTACATTTTAGAACGTAATGTGCTTACGCTTATAATCTAAATGAAATAAATAAGCAAGTAAAAGTTTCTTATTATATGCATTGTAACTTTTGTCCCATAATAAAAAGTAGAAGCTTGATATCTGTAAACATAAATAAGGAGTATTCATCCTTTATGTACAATAAAGGTCAATGTCATACATGTATAAAGAAGTCAAAAGTAAAAAACTGTGACGCCATCTACTGAATCTTTTTATTAAAAAAAAAAAAATTGGCTATTGATTTTTGTTTTCAATCGCCAAAATATCTTTAAACACTTGTTCAAGTTTCTTTATATTTACACATTTTATTTTGATACCCATCTGAATCATTCGGTTAATATTTTTGTTAAAATTAAATAATACATTTTTTCGTTAGACAACCCAAAGTGTGGAATATTTACATGTGAATTATCAATTCCGATCCTATGTATGTTCTACTTTGCGAACTATTTTACTTAAATGTTCCAGTATCATTATATCTTACTCAGTTTAAGTAACAAAACGGGTTTCTTTATAAAAGAATTACACAAATTTGCAATAGATCAACTGATAATTTTTGTATGAGGCTCATTCTCAAGTCGAATGCCTGATTTCACAACCTTCTAAATAACGAGTGTCTGATAGGTCATATTTCAAACTATGAGGGCAAAAAAGTGTAGTTGAATTCCTTTAATATTATATATAAAGAGAGATTTCATATGGATATGACTAGATGGTATGGCGTAAAAGAAGTCGAACATGAGTTATCGTTCCTAAAAGGAGTTATCGTTCATAATATGCATAATACATGTACGTCATCACTAGAGACCTATGCACTCGTATAAATATTCCACATGTGTTAAAATATACAGAAATATATTTTAACACATGTTGAATATTCCATGTACGAGTGAATAGGTCTCTAGTGATGACGTATTCCGCATATTATGAACGATAACTCCTTTTGGGAACGATAACTCATGTTCGACTTCTTTTACGCCATACCATCTAGTCATATCTTTTTATATCCTAGAACAAAATATCACAATTTCAGAAAAAAAAATTGGAATTTGAAGAAAAAATTGGCCAATTTATTGTATCCTGCCATTAATTACAAAAATGAAATTCGACCTTGCAATGCAGTGTTGTTTTGAACGCATTGAAAGATTTGAGAGGCCCATCGAGAAACATCTAATACACTGTATGTAACATGATCAAAGTACTGTTTTCTTTAAATTAAGAAACAAATTTGGCCATTTATAAAAGTCTTACAAAATTATTGAAAATTGACGTTAGTCCTTTGACGAAATCCGACATGCATAGAAATACGCCTTATAACTTTAAAAAATAAAAACATTGCCATTGTATCGTCAGATATGGCGCCTTCTGAATAACATTAGTTATACCATTAGTTATACCAACGAGTTATCCCTCTTTACACCTTACCGTACAACAAAAAAATAGCAAAATATGGACATTATGGGAGGCGGGGTATCATTTAGTGAGCGCATTGCTCACAGTACCTCTAGTTTAAATTATTTTCTTTTCACATTGTATGTTTATTGTTTACTTCGTACGAGTATGTATTTACCTCTCATTTATGCTATTGTATCTTATATTCATCTATTTTTATATGTAATATATTGTACCTCATGTATAACATGTACTGATGTTTGAGTGAGTAAAATAAATAAATAAATACTGAGGATGACCTGGACTCGCCTTTTATATAATTTTAAGAATATGATAAAAATGGATTTGATAGCTAAGCGTACCGTTTACGCAGCTCAAGAAAATTGACAACGTTACTTCTAATTACATTTTTAACGAGTACACGTACTAACGCATTATCAAATATTGATCAATTTGACATCCCTAACCTGTATCATTGGTCATTAAGATGGAGGTAAACATCCAAGCAGGACCACAAACCTCAAATTATCTGAAGAGTAAAGACCAAAAATACATATTGACGTCCAAAAGAAAGAAGGATATGGAGATAAATAACAGTATTCAATCTCAAAGTCCATAAAAAAATACAAAATAAGAGCAGAGCAAACACAGACCTTCTAAACATCTGAGGTCGGATCAGATGTCATGGAGGAGTTAGCATCCCCTTTTGACCGGTCACAATCGCCGTGTGCTCCTTGTCATGATCGGGAAATAACGGAAAAATCCATCGTCAATTCAGTGTATCAATAGTGGACAAACAATAAGCATGAAAAATGTCAGTCAGCATTTGACTCAATGATAAAATGTATTTGCTGACAAGGTCATTGTATCGACCAAAGAACTTGCGAAAATGATGACTTTAAACGAGACTGCTGATATTCTTTTTTCATCAACTTTCTTGTCGATAATTTACACCGTTTAAGAATTTGTTCATATGTAGAGCAAGCCCTTGCGTATCGAATCAGCTGAGATATAATCATTCTGTAATGTAATGAAGATATATTACTGCATAATTAAGGGAAGTTGACGATAGAAAAGTTAAAGTCATCACGTTTATCATATAGCTTGGCTGTAAGATTACCATTAGCGTCTTTTTCAAGTAAAATATCCAAGTATGAAACAGATGTGCCAGACTCTGTGGTATCTTTTATCTCAAGCTCACCAGGATATATCGTATGGACGTATGAATAGAAATTACCTTTGTTAATTGACAATACGTCTTCAATATATCATAAGTTGAGTTGAAGGCCACAGCAAATTTTTTTTCTTCTATTCACGCGTAAGATTTTGCACAAATTCTGCTTCATATCAATATAAAAATAGATCCCATAACAACGGAGCACAATTGGTACCCATGAAAATTCCAATAGATTGTTGGCATACCTGATATATAAAAACTACATAGATATTGTCAATCAGAAACGCGAGCATCTCTTTGATATCAACTTCAGAGTACTTGTGTGTGGAATCAGAATGTATTTCAAAAAATAATTTTGCAAATGACTAATGACTAGGTACATGTAAGTAAATTTACGAGTTCCATTTTTATTTAAAAAAGCAGCTGTCAATGATATCAAAAAGCCTAGACTTTAATTTCTCGTGGGATATGGTTGTATATAAAGTTGAAAAGTCATAAGCTTTTAAGCTGTTAATTCTTGTAAATTCTTTTTAAATAATAATAAAAAGAGCAGAAAATAGTTTTAGCAAAAAAAAAAAAAAAAAAAAAAAAAAAAAAAAAAAAAAAAAAAAAAAAGAAAGAAAAATTCGGAAAAATTCTAATTTACTTAAAATGAAATGAAAGTGAAATGACACGGATCAAAGCTCCGAAATTCGGATGTTATATCAATCCTCCTCACGAACTGAAACTAGGTAAACCAACATTTTCCAAAGTTGCAACAAAATTTTGAACAGTCATTAAATTGAACCTTGCTCCTAGTAGAGTGTCAAAATTGTGAAACGGGATACATGAACATTCATTTGTATTTCCATCAATTTTAGGAATAAAGTAAAAAAAAAGTTTAATATCTACCCATGTACATCAATGTTTGTGTTAACGTTGCGCATGCATTCATATTTTTAAATAAATTCTATGTATTTTTCTGACACATTTTTAATACAAATAAAAGTATGAATTATCTTCAAACTTTTGCGACTATGGAGTAATTTCCTATTTGAGTACATTCATTTTTGTGTTTAAAAGTTGAAAACGGTTACCCAGTAACTGATTATAAATTTACAAGCAATCAGACGGCTTTTAAACAACGGCTTCACACTAAGAGAAGTATAGTATACAAGAGTAAGCAACAATTAATTGTGTCTATCAGGCATTATAGTAAATTCAAAATCACGCACAGTTGTGATTTACGAAGCTTTAATGGAATCCAAGTACTCAACATAAGGTTTAGAAGAGAGATTTTTAATTGAACCATTTGTTGTAAGAAAGTCTGCCCTTAATAATAAGTGTAATATAATGTTCTCAGTCAACATAGGTCGAAAATTAACAGAAAATATAAATTGAATGAAATCAACTATAAATAATTTGTCATTCATAACCCCCATTTTATTATAAATAATTAAATCATTTTTGTTTGTTTAAATCCCACCTCTGAGTTTTGGGATCTATGCATTACCTCTGCTCCTATTTTGTAATGTTTAATGGACTTTTGAGCTCAAATACTGTTCGTTATCTCCACATAGTTCATTGCACAACCTAACACTGTTATCTTAATTCTTTACATCACATCAGGTATAAGATTTAAAATCCATCTGGTTACTAAGGAAATTACGCAGCATGCGAAAAAAAATTGGTATTTTAGTCTTCTATAATAAACGTTTTCACCAATTTACAAATTTGGGAGTGATCAAGGTGACTTCGTACATGGAAGAGAGTCAATTTACACTAAATTGAGGCTCTTTTTGTATAAAATCTCTGGACAATGAAGAGATTGCCTGAAAGGATCTTTGACTTTAATTTTTTGTAAGGGTTTTCCAATGATGAGCTGGTAAGATAGGGGGTTCATATGTCTCAGAAAAAAAATGTTCCTCTTTGATTATAAAACCTTTTTTTCATACATGTATGTGTTTGGCACCTTGCAAGGAATGTGACTTAAACTTTTATGTATCTAAAGAAATGTAAGTTACCAATTTATCACCGAAATCTTTTAACTGTTTGATTACTATAAGATTTAAAATTTTACCTTTCATTTAGTATACAAAGCAGTTTCCTTATTTTGTCCTCCACTATATCCTTACAACTTTAAGCACTGTGCCACTTTTAACATTTAGAATGTTCATATTCTTTATTTAATTGAAAATATATATCTAAACTCTGTAAATCATGATAACAAAATAACGTTTTACTTTTTCAAAAAAAAAAAAAAATATTAGAATAATACACAAAATTTAAATAAAGCTTCTTTTTTATTGTAAACTTTTAAGCTAGTAAATGACGGAATAAATAGGAAAAGTAGAATAAATAGGTTATGAATAAAAGATACATGTATGTTCATCTCAAAATCACATTTATAACAACAAATTGTAGATCACTATAAGAGGCGATGGATTATATGATATAAACGTCTTCATTGATAGTATGTACAGAATCGATCGGATTGTACCAATCATATATTTGAAGAAAAAAAGAACAAACGAATTATATGCGAACAATGCATTTACAGTGCAATCAGAACATCCTATTGACATGTCAAGTCTTTTAATGATACCAAATTACAAATTTAGAAGTAATCTGACTGCATATTTGTTGATATCTATACCCCTGCTTGAAAAGCGGGAGTGTTTATAGTAATCGGGAGGTCCATCCGTCTGCTACGCTCTGGGATACACATCATTTATCAGCAACATCTGTTTTACAAATGAATAAAATCAAATTAGACTTTAACAGATTCTTTGTTACATAGTGCCGTTGTCTACTTTCTATTTTAATCTTTGATCAAAAATTTATTTCGGGTTTTCAATACACGGCCAGGAACACGTTAAATTCCAAGACAGTACCGTTGTCAGAAACCTTTAAAGTTAAGCACTGAAAATGGCTCGTTGTCATGAAAATACAGGTAAGGTTATGACAAAAACTGTCCGGTATCATTACTTGAGAAGACAATTCGTGAGCAGTTTTACATTTTTTTAGTTAAATAATTTCAACCAATAGCAAAACATTGATACCGTCAATTTCTATAATATTGAAGGGTACTCATATCTTATCCTTTTGTTCAACCTCTATTGTACCACTGCATTAAATTTAATGATACTTTTAAAGTGTATTTTTACATAAAGCCATTGTGCACCTCCTAATTTACATTTTGATCTGACACTTACGAGGGTCATTAAAAAAAAAAAAAAAAAAAGGTAGACAATGTTCCACATCGACACATTATTACACGATAATACGTCAACAAATTTTCTTAAATGAAAATATTTATTTTGTTGACGTGTGAAATTTCATTTGATTAAATTGAACTCATGCTGGTCAATTCTTAAAGCAGCATGTTTGATATCACAAAGCACGGCTAACCAACATAGTAACGTCAACAACAACGTCGAAAAAGTTTACCAAAATCACTCTGCAAAATGACCCTCGTTCGGCAAATCTACATAACATCCCTACTGATTATTTAAAGGCTTTACCTAAGTCGGTTATGTATTTACAAGATCACTTGTGTACTAGATTTTCCCAGGAAGAAGAAAAATAATAATAACTATCCGTCCGATTCTTGATAAGATGAGATAAGATTTTGATTGAGAATTTCATTCTAAAATAATGATAAAGATGTGTGAAGAAGAACGATTTTGCCTCTATAATCTGTAGACAGACATTGAATATAAAGACTTAAAAATTCGACTTTTGCCCCTCACGGCCCCTAATATTAGGGATTAGCCCTTTTTTCTTCATATCATCTTAAAGCCCTCAGGATTTTGAACACTTTTTGTTCAACAACTATTTAGATATTCTCTTTCTTTTTCGAGTTATCTGAAAAAGAAATATTAAGGGGCCAACCTTTCAACTCCTTAATGGGGACATTTAGCTAAAAATGAAAGGTTGCATATTGTTCAGAACATTATTTTGAACATCTTTTGTTCAATACTACCTATAAAAATATTTCAAACTTCTGAGATATAAAGCGTCAAAGATTGAGCATTATGGCCCCTTGTGGCCCCTTATTATGCACCATACGACATTCAAAAAAAAATAAATAGTTTTAGATTGTTGAGATGAACATCATTGCTTCAGTAATGTTTAACAAAATATTGACTGCTAAAGAGTTATCGAATAAAGATTTTTGGCCCCTCTCAGCCCTTAATTTGAGTGTCCAGCCCCTTTTTTCTCATTTCATCTTAAAGCTCTCAGGATTTTGAACACTTTTTGTTCAACAACTATTTAGAGATTCTCTTTCATTTTCGAGTTATTTGCAA
>NW_026929876.1:0-10864 GCF_032062105.1 Saccostrea cuccullata
AGTGAAATTAATATAAATTAAAACAAAATAAATTTTGAGGACTATTTTACATATTAATCTACCCTATCTAAAACATCGTCGGAAACCCACGGTCGGTCTCGCTTCTCTTAGGTAAGAGAAGGAAGACCGACCGTGGGTTTCCGACGATGTATCCAAAAGTACAGCCGGCCTTTATCATCCTTATGTCAAAATACCTAAACATGTAATAAAACTTTAAAATATCTACACAGAAGGGCGAATCATTTCAATAATCAATAATTGCTAGCCTTTAAAAACACAGCGTAAATAAATCATGCAAACGGTTTTTCATTTACAGAAACAACAGTTATAATTAAATAAGACTTACAAAAGCAGTTCTTTTGTTCCTCGTTGTATTTAAATCCTCTGCAGCAGATCAAAGGTCTGTTAATTGGAATTTGTTATTATATTAATATTTTTACACTTTTTTTTATTTTGAAAAGTCCATATAAGAACATATACGAAAAACACAAAGAAAAAAAGTAATGATATATACTAATACTTCTGTTTTTTTTTTGTGTCTTTCGTATATGTTCAAATTATTTTCTTTTTTAGGAATGGAAGACGGGAAAACTACCGGTAACATCAAGGAAATGACAATTTTTTATTTATTCAGCGATATTTTTCCGATAGGTTAAATTTCAAATTTTTGCTCTACGATCATGAAGCATCTTAAGCTTTAGTTAAAACATTTATGTATTTTAATCCTGTAGAAGTCATGTTCTCCTTAAATATTTTTCCAAATTATTTTCTAAAAGAGGTGATATCTTCAATTTTATTGATTAATTCAATAAATAATAAACATTTTGCTTGAAATTTTGATTAAAGTCTGTTTTACTATATGCTGGCCAGATTTTTCAGAAAATTAAGTTGAACAAAAATGATTAAAGGAGAAAATGATTATTGTGTAACAATTATTACAAATTTCCGTATCTGTGTTCCGACTTGCATAAGATTATAACGCCATGACCAGTGCATCGGCCATTCTGTCCTGAGTTGAATTCAATTAGTTTAAATATAAAAAAAGTATCCAAATACGTGCATGTCTGAAGGAAAAAAAAAATTATGAAAAGTTTTGTGTACTTTTTAAACAACTTTTTAATGCAGTATATCTGTCTTTTTATAATTTGAATATTTATTTCAATCGATTGTTTGTGTGCATCCTTGTTATAAATTCCTGATCAAAGTTCAAAGTGATCTTGAGTACAATCTATATTGCAACTAAGATTCTAAAGTGCTGTTTCCTCATTAAGTACAAAACCTTTTCATTGTTCAGCTGTTCCATTCTCCAAATACATTTAGTCTGCAAAATTAAAATGAAATATCAACACAAAAATAGCATATTTCCAACTTGTACCAAAAAAACTTTTGTAGTAAAACTCTATACTATAACTTCGTAAGGCTTAAAATGACCCCTTCTCAATTTGAGGCCCAAAGGTCAAAGATAAAGGTCGTATTTTTATACATTTTGTGTGTGCTTTAATCTTAACTATATCTTTAAAAGCTGTTAATAATTTGCAATGGAATATAATACGATTTCCTCATATTGTTCCGCAATCCCTTCACGTAAATGTCGAACCCCCTCGACTACAACCCCAGATCCGCGTATGCGCTCTTTTTTCCCTTAAAAAGCTGAACACTACTCTCATAAAAGGCATAGTCCGTTCAAAAAGGCATATTTTCCGTTCATCAATGCTCTCCCAACAGCACCTATATATGAAGCCGATCTGTATTCACAGTTATATGTATTTTCGCTTTAGAGGTTCAACAAGTATTGATGTACATCTCACAATTCCGTGCTACTCGATCGCTATGAAAGTATTAAATTTTTTGCTTTTTCTCCAAAACAGGACAAAAACTGTCAGGTCAAAAAGAGGTCAATACATTTTTTACAAACAGAAAATGCACTTAAACCCGGGAATAAACGCAAAAAAATCTAATACCATCAAAGGAATATTACATGTCGACCACGAGTTTCGAGTGTGCAATTGGGTGTAACGAAATCGAAGGGTTTATATAAACCCGTCTGGCGGTGCCTATTTATGAGAGGTGTTCAGCTTTAAGAGTGGATGAAACCTTCCCTAAATAATAAGTTTGATTAGGACATAAATTTCTTGGCATTTAAATGCATATTAAAAAGACCCCCACGAAAGTGGAAAATTTGCTTTTTTAAATAATGACTTCACAAGAATTATTCAGTTAGTAAATGTCTTGTCTACTTAAAACGAAATATTCATGCCCGCTCAACGTCTAAATTCCTTTCTTAAAAATATTAAGCACAACCATCTGCATGTCTCTTTTATGACAGTGTAGCAAATAAAAGAAATTGCACATGATATTTTATTTAAATCATTTATCTAATATAAAAAAATGAACTAACACAAAAAGTTACTTTGTTAGTTTTCAGCTCACCTGTCTGTCCGTCCGTGCGGACCGTCCGTCTGTAAACTTTTCACATTTTCAACTTCTTCTTAATGACCACTTGGCCAAATTTAACCAAACTAAGTACACAACATCCTTGGGTAATGGGAAGTGTTAATAAAGGGCTATGTCTTCTTCTAAGGGGAGATAATCAAGAAAAGACAAACAAGGTTTGAACAACAAAAAATATTCTTCTCAAGAACCAGATGGCCAGGAAAGCTGAAACTTATGTGAAAGCATCCTTTGGTAATGTAGATTCTGAATTGTTAAAATCATGACCACCGGGGGTAGGAAGGGGTCACAATAGGGAATCCAAATTTCACATAGAAATTTTTAGGAATTTTTTTTTTTTAAATCTCAAAAATAGTGTGACATTAAAGCTAAAACTTTTGTGTAGTGTAGTGTAGTGTAGATTCTAATATGTTAAAATCATGATCTCCGGGGGAGGGTGGGTTCACTAAAGGGAAACCATGTTTTATATAGAAATATATAGAAAAAAATCTTCTCAAGATTCGCTGTGCCAGGAAAGCTGAAACTTAGGTGAAAGCATCCTGTGGTAGTGAATATTCTAAATTATTAAAATTAGGACTGGGGTGGTGGTGGTTGAGGGGCACAATAGATATAAGAAGAGGGGAAATCTGGTAAAGAACTGCATCTTCAAAGTTATTCAGGTGAGTGATGTGGCCCATGGGCCTCTTGTTGTATTTACTGCAGTAGAACAAAGGTCTACTAGGGTAAATTAAATGTTATATTCATTAGAATGTTGAAGATTAAAATTTATACCATACTGCCCAGAGCTGGTTTGAAGAAGCGTAAGAAGAAAAATGAATTCAAGGATTGACATTTTTAGCAGCATCCTTCACATGAAGGTTTGTATTTTATCTTAGTAGTGTTGTATTGCAGTCAAATGCAAATTGAGAAGTAGTTATTGTTACACCAAGTTTGTGTAACGCTTTCCTGGTGGAAGTTGTTCCAGTATAAAATGAATTTTAACTAAGACTTAAAATTAACACTCTTTCCTGATGTTATAAACTTTTCAAATTAAACTACAGCTAAATTATTTAATAAAAATAGTTTCCTTTTATTATTAGAAATACTCCAATTGTGACTTGTTTTTGTCTTTCTAAAGCCTCAGAAATGCGAATTGTTTAGGACTAAGTATGATATCCTTGGTAGAACCGTGAGCGAGAACGGAGTTTGATATGGGCCTTTTCCGTGTTATGCTAAGGTCGTGGAGCGTTTTCTTGGCTTCACCAATTATCATCCAATTTTTTCCCTAGAGCTAAATCATTTCGATAACATTAAAGAGTGGTTTCTGGTTGGGCAAAGAGCAACCGAGTGTCTTTGTGGGACTCATCCAGTTAATGTCCAGACCCCCAGTACTAGCACTACCAATTAGTTATGCACATTAGATCCTGGATACTGACTCCTCTGATCATGTCGGTAGGGAACGTAGCCACATCAAGGACGGAAAAGAAACAACAATAGGGTATGGTAGGGCCCTTTTGTCAGGAGAACTAAGCCGATACATGTATTTCAGTAGTAGAAAGGAGTTATTGACGGTAGTCGAATTCACCAGAGATTTTCAACATTACCTACTGATTACAGAGTTGAGTGTGAGGAAAGAACATCATAGTATGATACATATTTTGCCGACAATTATAAGCGCTTGAATGATTTCAATATCAAGATAGACGACGTAATACCATTATCCATAATAGCTCTTCAATAAATCGTCTGTGCAAGCAGAGAGTTTGTCTCGAGTCCTCTGAGCGGGGTAATTGAGAGATGTTAGATCAAAATCTCGGTCAGGGTATTGTTACCAGTTCTTGGGAAGATACAATCCCTCTCAACAGGTGCTCCTGAACATTCTAGTTTTTTATAATCGCTGTCAATGGAATATCAGTCTTAGATTCCAAGATTGAGGAAGTTAATCCAAGGTAATTTCAGGTACCCCAAGTGAAACTGCAGAAATTTTGATATCATAATACAGTTCTTACAGGAATTTTGATATCATAATACAGTTCTATAGATTTGGCTAATAATCCAAAATTAGATAAAGTCCTAACTTACCTGAAGCATAACCTGAGGCATAACTTATAATTTTTTTGGTTTAACTACCGAAAATGACACGGTAATTTGTACATGTAGTCCGTAACAGAAATGCTATCTTCAGGAAATAGACTGTTTTTACATGAATTTAACAGGTATTATTCGACGAGAAGCTACTGACTCGGATGGCGGATGGTAGAAAACGCAAAGTTGTCCTGTGACGTATGAGCTAGAAATAAGAGGGGTACATTTCCTGATGAATTTGAAATGAAAAGTTATCGAGCCGGAAGCTTGATGGAAATAGTACACTTGGACTTTGCTGGATCGCTTTCACGAAAAAACAGGGATCATGTACAGGTCAAAATTTCATAATTTACAACGGAAACACCAAAAAATGTCTGATTTCATATCTTCTATAAAATGGCACTAAAACGGAAAATATCCTAACAGTTCCTAACTGTTCAAATTAAGAATTGTTACAGGGTTTCATATTTCAAATAATGATTTATTATTTTGCTTGGTTTACAAAAATATCCGTGATGATACTTCGGTATGTATCCTTCAATATTTACATTCGCTATGTTTTTTTACTAAGCCAACTGTGAAATTGATTTGAAAACCATTTTCGTGTATACTCACGCGTAGAAATATACACGGAGAAACGTACGTTAACGTGACGTCAAAAATGAGACTGCAGCGACGTTAGTAAAAATGCAACAATATATGGCAGGGAGAAGTTCAAATATTGAGTATATTTTAGTTGCTTTCAAACATGCAAAATGTAAATATAAGGAATGCTTTTAAGTTTTGTGTGTATTATTGGTGTGAGAATCACATAAAATTGCACGTAGGCATATATGCCAACGTGACAAGTCTGTGTGATTCACACAATAATGATACACACAGAACTTAAAAACATTCCTTAATTGAAAAGTCTTTATCCAAAGATGAAGGTGAACAACCTCCTAGATTAACAGTTAACGATACAGTTATGTGTACTCTGAAATTTCCAGAAAATTAAAAAATGCTAAAGAGGATTAAGTAAGAAATATGTCAAAAACGAACCTTGCTTGTCATGGAAAAGGTAGAATCTAAACGATAGAGACTGTAAAAGACAATGGTGTTCTGTTCGAAAACAGACTATCTGTTAAAATTTAATAAAAAAGATTTCAAAGTTAGGTAATTCTATGCTAAGAGCTTCACAGTTGCTGATCCGGTGAAAGCATGGTTACACAATGGTTTTTTGACGTAACTCATTGTGACGTAGGCAAGTTTTGTTATACAAAATGGATAAAATCTTTTATCCAATCAAATGGTGTGTTACAAGTAAAATTAAATTATTATAAAACAGAATATTATTTACAGGTTTTTAATAGGCTAATAATACCAATGCATATCCTTTGTTTAGTGCAATTATTCATTAACTATCAAAAGAATGTATTTGAATAATTCTGTAGTGTTTTTATGTTCAGGTTAGGTATATTTTACATCGAGGTACCTCATTAAATCGCTCTTTCGCAAGGGCATACACTAAATAAATCTTGACCATTTTTTTGAATATAAATAGAGGATATGTTCTTAAACTTGAAAAGTTTTGCTGCTTTCTTTAAATCGAGAGCATGACTTTATACATGTAAGTACACAAAATATTTGGTAAAAGTCAAACCTATTTCGACATTGGTTTATTTACTTGAAATTTTAACTATTAAAACGTGGATTTAATTCAAAGCAGCAGTACTTTCCAGAAAGAACAAAGTATGCAGGAACAATTAATAGCTTGAATTTTTAATTTCAACTAAGGTATGCCCTTGCGATATTGAAATTTGTTCATGACCTACATTCAGTACACGAACTATGCATTCATCACGTGACTGTCCATCAATGGGAACAAACTCCAAACAGTACAGAGTAGGTAATACTATGCTATTGCCAGAAGTATTTAGGTTCTGTGAAAATAAAACAGCTGAATAAAAATAAATTCAGTTTTAAAAACAATTCCCGTTTTTGCACTTCTGTTTTCCGTTGATTTCTCATAGTAAGCATTAACAGTGCTGCGTGTTTTAATTGGGGAACTTTTTTCGGGCTATGCCGCGTAAAATATATAGGGAGAGTATTTTTGAGAACCTCATGATGGAATATATTTCAATGATGTTGAGTTTGTTTCAAGGTTACAAAACGTGTAAATTTAAAAGTATACTATACAACTTTTTAACATAAACACATGGCATGAAGTTTCACACATCATCAATATTTTGCTCATTTTAAAAAGTCTGCGGATTTTTCAAACAATCCTCGTTCATGTACATAAAAAATCAGACTTCATTAGAAAAAATAGGATTTTCTTTTGTCTCATGATCTAAAATATTATCTCTTTTTAATTAAAAAAGTATGATAAAGATGATATCAGGTATGTTCTTTAGAAATAAAACATCTTCCTTAAATCAGAAATGCTATTTAATGCTTCTTAGTTATATACGTACATGCATAACATTCATTGAAAAAAAAACTCTTATTATTTAATCTTTTTTTTTTCACAAATATAGAAAGAAGAAGAGTCACAATGGCTGTCAATCCAAACACCTTCAGGAAGCATTTCGACGCAATTTTCACCTGTACCCTCGTTATTAGGTTCACCTTGCAGCCAGTTTGTGTAATTTAATGTTGTGTTAGAATGTACCCAGATGAACGTGCCCTCGGACTCTTCATCTGTTCCTCCCATCCACCATCTATCCCCGGAGGCTAAAATTTTATAATAGATGGAGTTAAACATGTGTGTGATTTGTTGAGAAATAAAGAAAATAGTAAAATATGTTAATATTCAGAAAATAATTGAATATACATTTAGGAAATGGTTGAACAAAGGTATTTTTTGAAATTTTTAATACTACTAGTAGTCCAGCGCATATTTTTTTAACGTATTAAAAATGTATACATTCATTCGGTTACTGTTTTCCCCTAATCCTGGATCTGTTGGTTTCTTAAATGAGACCAAGAATCAAAAATGTACGTTATGAAATAGAGCAAATCCACTGCCAAAACATTCCGAAATACAGAAAAAATATTCTGCAAAATATACAATATATATTGTGTGAAAAAATTATAATTCTCAAGGTATTCCCAGGCTCCCAATAGTCTACCACTGGGCGCAAAAAGTCCATCGAATGAAGTACATCATCAGCCAATTTAAGTTGGTACACTGTACTCAAGACATGTGAATTTTCATTTACCATTTTTCTTTATCTTCTTTCTCTAATAAATTTATAATTATTTAGTTTATATTACCTGATTTAAGAATACTCAAATTGACTAATTCAAAATGTACTCAGTCCGACCAATGTTTAAATTGCCTGCTATATATAATTAGATGACATCGACATATATACGTCCATGCTATGTTGAATTTCCAAAGAATCACACTACCTTTTCACTTTTGTGTCAAAATGAGCGTAGATTTATAATTAGAAAAATATTTATGATAACCCTTCTACATTTTGTCGTAAAATACATTATTGGACTATTTTTCAGTCCTTAAATTACAGAAAGAAAACACGAAAAACTCCTCAAATTACGGAAAGAAAACACAAAAACTTACCTTTGTTTTGAATCAAGTTTTGTTCAGCCTCAGTCTCTATTTCAAGAAGATGTGCTTCCATCCAAATGCAGCTAGCCTAAAGGAATAAAGTTAAAGATACATATATTCACCAGAGTGTTTAAACAGAGTTCTGATTTCAGAGAAAATTTTAAATTGATATGCATTATCTCAAATTTAGATTGTTTGCATTTTGTGTAAATCATGCTTTTAACTTTGTAATTTGATATTTGACCTCAAAAACAACAATCGTACAATTTCATTAAATCTTATCAATTTATTGCAATTGACTTAAATAAAAATACAGCCAGATAAGGTCGCTACAATAAAATGTAGAAATATTTCCTGTGTATTTAAATGACACCATATTCAAATTCAAGTGTCATCTGGTGAAATCGTGATTTGTCAATTTGATTTCTATGCCTGCATTATCATATTTATTGCGGAGAACTTTAAAATGTTTAAGTGCTCAAGAGAAATTCAGAAACTTTTGCACCATTACTTGAAAATGCTCTCGTTTAAACACACTATTTCTGTACCTTATGTAATTTAATCAAAGAAAAGAAACATTTTTTTTTATGAAATGCACCATTTTGAATCAGACATCGTAAATTGTTATTGACATTTATTTATATTAGGCCTTTCTCTGTTTTGCTCAGAAGCCATTCCAATTTATTTCAAGAATGTTTTCAAGTGGTTATCCTCCGCAATGAATATGTATGCCACAAAAACTGCACAGAAATGAACCTTTTTACATTAAGACAAGATAAGCAAAACAAATTAATAGAAACCTGAAACTGTTAATCGTTTTTCTTTGTTTCCAACCGGTCACGGTAGCCTAGTGGCAGAGCACTCGCTTTGTGATCGGGAGGCCTGGGTTCGATTCTCGAGCGCAGCGCCGCGTCAAACCTAAGACGTAAACATTGATATTGACTGTTCCTTCCCCAAGCGCTGGGCAATAGAAGTAGAAGTCACAGGTCTTTCGGATATGATCTTGAAATGTACGTCTCATGTCGCGGTAAGCATAAAGAGCCCCCACTGCTCAATGGCCCTGAGTGAGAGTATAGGTCTAGATTTGAAGCCCTTCACCGCGCAGCACTGTTAAGGCTTACTACGAGAAATCAACGGAAAACTGAAGTGCAAAATCGGGCATTGTTTTTAAAACTGAATTTATTTTTATTCAGCTGTTCTATTATCACAGAACTTTAATACTTATGGAAATAGCATAGTACAACCTACTCTGTACTGTATGGAGTTTAGTCCCATCGATGGACAGGCACGTGGTGAATGCATAGTAGGTGCACAGAATGTAGGTCAATAACAAATTTCAATATCGCAAGGGCATACCCTAGTTGAAATTAAAAATTCAAGCTATTAATTGTTTCTGCATATTTTGTACTTTCTGGAAAGTGCTGCTGCTTTGAATAGAATCCTGGTTTTAATAGTTAAATTTTCATGTAAACAGGCCAGTGTCGAAATATGTTTGACTTTTACCAAATATTTTGTGTACTTATAAAGTCATACTCTCGATTTGAAGAAAGCAGCAGCACTTTTCAAGTTAAGGAACATATCCTCTATCTATATTCAAAAAACGGCCAAGATTTATTAAGTGTATGCCCTTACGAAAGAGCGATTTAATGAGGCACCTCATGTAAAATATACATAACTTGAGCATAAAAACACGACAGAATTATCTAAATACATTCTCTCGAAAGTTAATGAATAATCGCACTAAACAAATGACAACATTGGTATAATTAGCCTATTAAAAACCTGTAAATAATATTCTGTTTTATAATAAAACGCATCTTTCATTGTTAAAAAATTCCCAAATCTGCCTCTCACAGCACTGAAATACGTCATTTTTGCCAAAATGACGTCATGATTGACAAGTTCATCGAGATCAGTGATTTGTTTAAAACCAGCTGTAGGGGATTTAACTAGCGATTTTTGTTAATGCATTGATAAGTTTTATTGTTGTTTATTATGCTAATACAGTTTTAAGTTGCAAATTATTTCATTTTCGGGTAATATGAGGAATGCATAAAAGTCATATTTTTGGTGTGACGTCACAGTTTACTTTTCCCGTATAAATTAGGCCCTGCCCCCTTTTTCTAGCCTTAACAGTGCTGCGCGGCAAACGGTAACGTCTCTTTATGAGTGAAAAATTCTCAAGTGAGACGCTAAGCACTATTCAATCAATAAATCAATCTTGATTCTATTGAGAAAAAAATCATAGAAATAAATATAAGTAAAAACAGGCTTTTTAGTTATCGTTTTTCGTTGGGCGGATGTTGACCCGTCTTTGACCCTGTTAAAGTTTGTAGAATGCATTTTGTGATAACTGTAAATTATATACTATTATATAGGTCTCTTTACTGTCTAATTTACATGTAAGACAATGCGTATCGCATTTTTAATGAATTTAGCATTAAATACTTCGTTCTACATGTATTTTATAATCTGTTTACATGTATTAATATATAGTTTTGTTAAATTTGCTATAATTGATATTTTATAGTGTCTGTACGTCCGTCCATACGCCTGTCCTTCCGTCTGTTACGCTTTGGGATACTCATCTCTTATTCGCAACTCCGCTTATGCCAACGGATAAAATTTAATGACATCTTTATTGATTCTTTGTTATATATGTTAATATCCTATTTACATTTTTATTGGAAACATGTTTCGGATTTCTTAAAGCAAAATATCGACAGTTTCATTTTTTGTATAATATTGATAGGTAGTCTTATCCACAACTGCTCTTATACCAGTGAATAATGG
>NW_026929877.1:0-10962 GCF_032062105.1 Saccostrea cuccullata
AAGCTAAAGGTCGTGGAATAATTTACAACAATCACTCTAAAAAAAGCTTATAACCCCCCCCTTGTAAAAAAAAAAAAAAATCAACACCAACTTAGAGAAAATGTCTACAAGTCAAACGAAACGGAATATTGGCATAAGATTCGTAATAAAAGCAAGAATAGACCTGAAAGAAAGTGTCCTGAGAGTTTTAAGGTGAGTCTCTAAAGTATTTTGAAATTATAGTGAATATCGGCAAAATCTGTATTTTTTTTCTGTCTGAAATTTAGTTATTGCTGAGCATAACAATTAATTAAAGACCGTATTGGCTATTTCTGCAATTATTGTTAATATCATTCGATTCTCCTGCTCTATTACGACATTTTAATACCAAGTATTCTTGCTTTCTTAGGTGTATGGAATTTATTTTAATTTTATTTAGATTTCAATATGAATCTGTTTTTCCGGGATTTTGAATTTCCTCTGCAACTGACCACGTGTATTACTTTCGCTTTTACGACTCTATATATGCTAAGTGTCATTGCTTCACTGCAAATGTGTCCCATAAATATTCTAATCATTTTCCTACATACAATATCACATCAAACCGGCAAGATCTCAGTTTTTTAAGAAATTTGACCGGTACTTTCCTACGAAACTACAGGTATCCTCTTCCACCTTTAAAAAAATATTAGTTTACAAATTACACTTACTTGTGTACAACTTGATGGCTCAATGGTTAGCGTGTCCGACTTACAAACTAAGGGATGTCGGTTCGAGCCCAGTTCGAGGAACTTTTCTCTTTTTTTTTTCTTTTTTTTCTTTTTTTTTTTTTTAACAATTCAAATTACTTGGAAACATTTAAAAAAAAAAAAGAAGAAGAAGAAGAAGGTGGAAAGACCTTCTAATTGTTCAGTGAACAATTAGTCTACTAGTTATTATTATTATTCTTCTTCCGCTGATTTTTTGTTTCGACATTTATCGAAAAGACTTTTTGTTCATCGTAAAGGTCATTAAAAGTTAGGAACAAATTTGACCCAACGCGTATGAACTATGTCCGCTTTCGAAGTTATTGCCCCTTTCGCAAGAAATGCTTGTTATCGCTACTCCTTCAAAACCGTAAACCGTAGAAATATGAAACCTTCACTAAAGTCTTCGACTAATTGAGAGGACTCTGGAATCTATTCATTGCGAAAGTATTCGGTGACTCCTTCAATGAGTTATTGCCCCTGAAACTTTTTGAATTTTACAAATAATTAAAAATTTTCAAAACGAGAAGTGATAGAGACATGGGACCAACTGCATAAGATTCATTGAGATTTGAGCTTAAAATTCATGTAAAGGTCAAAGGTCAAGGTCATTCCAAAATTGAGAAATTAAGCTCTTTTTATATCTTTTTTGTCTCTTAACATATACAAACTGGCTTAGCATCATTAATATGTACTCTTAAAACTATATTAAAGATTCAATTCGTATTCCGTAAGATTGACCCTATTAAAAGTTATTGCCCCTTTCCCAAGAAATGCTTGTTATCGCTACTCCTTTGAAACCGTAAACCGTAGAAATATGAAACCTTCACTAAAGTCTTCGACTAATTGAGAGGACTCTGGAATCTATCATTGCGAAAGTCTTCGGTGACCCCTTCAATGAGTTATTGCCCCTGAAACTTTTTGAATTTTACAAATGATTAAAAATTTTCAGAACGAGAAGTGATAGAGACATGGGACCAACTGCATTAGATTCATTGACCTTTGATCATGAAATTAATGCAAATGTCAAAGGTCAAGGTCATTCCAAATATGAGAAATAAATTTCTCTTAATCGCTCTTATGCCCTTAAACATATACTATCTATCTTATGTCTTTAATATGTACTTTTGTAGCTCTTTAGAAGATATAATTCTTGGCCCCTAAGATTGACCCTTTAAAAAGTTGTTGCCCCTTGTGCTAAAAACCCTTGTTATCGCTACTCCTCTGAAACCGTAAACCATAAAGGTATGAAACCTTCACCAATGGTTTTGCCTAATTATGGGGACTCTTCAATCTATTCATTGTGAAAGTATTCGGTGACCCCTTCAATGAGTTATTGCCCCTGAAACTTTTTGAATATTACAAATAATTAAAAATTTTCAAAACGACAAGTCGTAGAGACATGGAACCAACTGCATAAGATTCATTGACCTTTGACCTTCAAATTCATATAAAGGTCAAAGGTCAAGGTCATTCCAACTATGAGAAATTTTGCTCTTTTTATATCTCTTTTGTCTTTCAACATATACTTAATGTCTATGCATCATTAATATGTACTCATAAAACTGTTTTAAAGATTTCACTCTTGTCCCCTAATATTAACCCTTTTAAAAGTTATTGCCCCTTGTGTGAAAAACCTTGTTATCACTACTTCTCCGAAACCGTAGACTGTAGAGACACCAAACCTTCACTAATGTCTGAAGGGTCTTTAGGCCTAACTTCATTGTATTAGTGCGAAAGGATTTGATGACTCCTTATATGAGTTATTGCCCTTTAACTTCTTTGTACTTGCTATTTAACCTTATAACTTAAGAACTATAAGTCGTAGAGGCATGGGGTCAAATGCAATGTGACTCTTGACCTTTGACCTTGAAAAATTATTCAAGGTCAAAGGTCAAGGTCACTTCAAATTTTAAATTTTTTCTAAATCTTTGTATCTTTTAAGCCATTTTTAGTTTTATTTTATGGTATTTAAGGAGTTAGATATAAAACAAAATAGAAATTCGGAGAAGGTGGAAAGACCTCTTATTGTTCTGTGAACAATAAGTCTCCTAGTTTAAAATTTGTTTGTACAACCGGTTACCCGATAGAAAAATATAAAAAGAATTATTTTCTCCGTGATTCATTAAATTATATGTGTGTTCGCTGATTTCCCTTTAAATACCACACCCCTTCATTTACTCCTGTTTTTATACACATTGTAAGGTGTCATTATTGAGATGCACCATGTTCCATTTATTTTACCATAGAAGCAAGAGAAACAACTCAAGATGTTAAGCTCTATGTTTTACAGGGTATTAAGATTCGAATGTTTTATTCGATGCAAATAGAACAGAAGAAAGGGTCAAAGACTTAATTGAAAACGGATATAATTTGAACAGGTCGGAGAGAATACTCGAAATCGAGTATTATCCGTGAAATCGCGTATAATACTCGATATTAGGGTATCGTTGAATCCGCGAAATCGGGTATTCCGTGCAACTTTCTATTAAAAACTAAAGAATAAAGCAACGGCGCATTATGCCAGTAACTGTTACTTGTACATCAGTATCTTGTGGATTTATTTTTATTAAACCTAATTCATAAGGTTGTCAAATAAGTTCAAAATCACACGACAAACACTACTGGGGTAACAAAGAGGACACAATGGCGTTATTTTATTTTTCAATATAATTTCTAAAAACAAATAATTACACTTCGTTTGTCTTTATTTCCCATTAAAGTATTCCATATACTTAATTTTCTAATTTGTGCACTATTCACAAAACGTCAAATTTTAAAGAAATTAAACGACTAACGCCGTGTTATGTATTTTTACTGAAAAATGTATGGCGTCCCTTTCTCGTGAAATATAAATTACTCCTAACAGTTAGAGAGTACAGTATAAGCGAGTCATAATTGTATATCTCTGCAATAATAGAATACCAACGTTATTATAAAGAAGAAAATAAAATAGGATTAAATAAATACCCACGGGAAAACAGTTTGAAAATAGCCAATTGAAGGTAAGTATCTTTTTTTTATGTCAATTTAGCATGAAATTTTTATTCAAAGACACCGTAAATTTTTTGGTTGCATTTTAATCGATACAAAATATACTATTTTACCTTTATTTTATGCATTTGTGTGAAAATTGAGAGCGAGAAGTCATATGAACAGGATTTTTCTTGATTTCTTGTTTTTTTTTTTGTTTTTTTTTTTTTTGTTTTTTTTTTTTTTTTTTTTTTTTGGGGGGGGGTGATAAATAAAAGTCAAATGTGTACATCTTTTCATGAAGTTAAAATACATTGAATTTCTCAATATAGATCGAGGTACAGTCATATTGAAATATGAATTACATAGTCAAGTTTTCACATTTCTTATAGTTTTTACGTTTATGAACATGTTAATGAACAAACTGAAATAATGGATTGTTCAATTGCCTTGGAAACTCTTGTCTTACTTTTGGGGAATATAATTCCTCATCGGACATTAAAATTACATAAAAATCGTAGCCACTTCCTTTCTTTATTATACTATTTGATAGACAGGGTAAATTTTACCTCTTTACCTTCTATATTTTTTTTTATATCGCTATCTTATACCTCATTATAATATGCTAATACAACGCACTATCTGATTGGTTCTAGACAATATGTCACAGTTTTCTTTTAGTTATTTTATCTACGATACGTATTACTCATGGCAATAACTTTTCCTAATACTCATCTATAATGAAAAATGTGTTTAAAAAATAAACATGAATTCTAGTTACTTGTAGTCTTATATTGTGTTAGAAAATAACAGGTTTGTTTTTTGTTTACCTACAATGTACGTATATGATTTCTATTTGATGAATAAATCTTCCCTACGATTAAAAATATATGACCGAGTTTAACCGACCGTGACATTCAAAGAGAGGTCTCTTGGACACATGTAGAACACAGTCGAGGTTGTTTTGTCAGAGGTGGTCAAGAAGCCTTTAGCCCCCCCCCTCTTTGAAGTCGCCAAGAAATGGTAAAATATTGATGACTTAGCGAAATTAAACGATCAACAGTTATGTTCTCTCATAAGCTAAATTCCTGAAACTATCACTGTCTCTGCTAAAATGTTGAAGACATATTCTGCAAATATGTTTGAATGATAAATAAAAAAGAAAAGATTTTCAAAAAAAGAGAAAGAGGGTTCTTTTAGCAGAAATTTTAGACATCTTTATCATTACATTATTTATACTTTCATAAATAAATTTGATTTTATGCACAAGGTGAATGTGAAAGTAATTAATGACGCATAATTAGATACGATAGACAATCCCTTGTTTATACATGGCATCATATCTGGTGTGTGAAATGTGTTTCCGTATAATTTGATTTATTTACAAATTGTTCATGTTTGTCGTGTTGATGTGGAATTATTATAAATTCCCGAATTCTGATACTTTACAATTCTGTTGTGTTGGGAATGAACATTAGGAAGATGCATCTACTTTCAACATAAGGAAAAATATAAAGCAAATCAAACGCCTTTTTGTGTGCAGATCATGAAATGTACTGAGCTCCACGGGTATTTGTTGTCCCGAGCGCATTAATCTTGACGCCCAAATTCTTACTTGGCTAGTGATACCTTTAGAAAACATGTGTATCTAGATGAAAGTTAACTCGGCAACATGCGCCATCCCATTGTTTAAGTTTTATTAGGTGATTACACCTCTTATACCCGATTTCGCGGATTCAACGATACCCCAATATCGAGTATTATACGCGATTTCACGGATAATACCCGATTTCGAGTATTCTCTCCGACCTGTTGAAGACCAGTAATAATTAAACCATTATCCGCAATATGCATGTTGCTTGAGTAACCAGGTAATTGACGATTTTTTTAATAACTTGATCAATATTTTTAATGAATCTGACAAATATTTCCTTTATTTCTAACAGGAAGACTTTGTAGGATCTGGAAGGCCAAAAATCGAGTGTGGAAAGAAACTAATGTTTACTGTGTAATGAATAGTCCATTCAATCTAAACAAGTGAAGTGCTTTGAATTTCCAGGAAGAGGAAATAATACTAAATAATTAATACATTATAAAGAATATTTTTTTTTAAAAAAAGCCCGGATAAAAACATCCACTAAAAAGCTGGAGAGGGAACCTCGTTAATCGAAATTTTGTTATTGAATACATGTATCTTTGTACATGTAAAAAACATGTGAAAAACTGATATCAATCAAAACTTGAGTTCATACTTATCACTTGAATTCAATTAGAAAAAATAATCAGAATAATTACCTAAAATGTTGAATAAACAGAGGAAAAATGTCAAAATTTTACGGACCAGACACATTATAATGAATTTCATTTTAAAAGGTTTTCAGATTTAGCTATAAAACACGTTATTTCAAAAACTAAGAATAAGAAGTAAAATTCCAGTTATATATGCTACCAAATGACTGTTATTGAAATGCTATATGATTGGGAATTCCAAAGAAAAATATACAAGGGGTCTTGTATAAACCATTTCTTAGAGCCACCAAAATGATTTTTTGCTTGAAACTCAAGTCGACGTCAGAGGTAGTTCCAAAAGAAGAGGTCAATATAAAAAGATCTTGTTTCTTGTGTTTAAAAAACATCAAAAAATGTAGAACATCAATTATTAAAACCTCGTTATAAAACGGATTTAAAGGTGCATAGACACAGATTTGATGTTAATATTTTCTCAAAGAATGAGTGCACTTAAGCTATGAGAGTTGGATCCCGATGTTTTGCGCAAAATAAAATTCCAAAATTCATTAAATTTATGTTTTATAGGTATTAAACAATGTCATAAGAGTAGGTGTTGGTATATAATATTACATGAAAGTACTAAATAATGATTGTGCATCATGAAATCAACAAATCAACACGATCTCTCTCTCTTCTCCATTTCAATTCGCAATGCGAAAAAATCATATGTGCTAATGTTTACATTCCACAACCATGCGGTTTAAATGTCTCCGCCTATTTGCGGATACCTTAGATTCGAAAGTGGTCCCGTTCAAATTCCCGGAATTTAAGGCATTTACATGTTCTTTTCAATTACATTTTCTGTAATTATAGAAAATTGTATGACAAAAAATTCTAGAAATAAATATCAAAAGCATATGCTTGCACATTAATAGTAGATTAATTAATTTAGCGATATATTGTAATGTTAAGCTTAAAATGGGTAGCGAAAAGGTTCCAAATGACGTACTTAAGTACACTCATTCTTTTCTAAATCATTTCATGACTTCTATGTTTAGATAGCATTTCATACTAGTATAATAAATTCTTATATTTTCTGGAAGTTATTACAACTTCGAATTTATAGACGTATTTGATTGACAGATCCTAACACTTTTTAAAAATTTCGATTTTTTTTTCTTAATTTTAAGAATAGAGCAATTTTGTTGTGTAATAATGATATAATATTAAAACTATAATCCCGATAATTCAGAGTAGAAATATGCGGAAATCTGAATTTTCTGGATTATTGTTCCAATATTTTCATTTTCAGAGTGGCTCTGGCGAGAGTTAGCGAGGTTACAGCGAGATATGGTAAATTATTCACGGAAATGTTGCTAGGAAGTGACAAGCACGTAGAGACATGGTAAACTGAAAAGTTATATTGCGTTTCAGTTTTCACCACCCTATAATATCTGTAGAAATGTACTACACTTAATGTCATTAAAATTCATTCAGAATTTAATAAGTATTTTCTGCAGGCATGAAATAAAATTTCTTTGTCAAATATTTTTGCAAGGGAACCGGGACTATTTTTTTTTTTTGGTGTCAGATTAGCAAATAAGTCATTCACGTGACTTTAACTGACAAATCAGCTGAATGAGACTTGCATTATAAGCTTCTACGAATACTACAGGAAATTTACGCTTGAAAAAAAGGAAAATCTTATGGCGATCGGAAAGGCAAAGTGACCATTTACCCATCCAAAAAAATCTATTATTTTCATGCTTACAATAACAAACAATTCATTTGTAAAGTAAACAGTGGAATTTTAGGTTTCTCAGTCATACTGCAATGCGATATGCGTCTGTATTAATTCCTTTGTTGTACTATCGGTGAAAACAATTGTTAGGTGATTCCCTAGCAAAAACAAATGCTCACAGGTTTAGTTATGTTTTGTCCATTTAAATGCATAAGAGATGCTGCTCGCCTCCCTTACCCTTGAAGCGCTGGTGTTTGGAAGTTGACCCAAACTTATTTTTATTATGAAACATATTTTTCCTTGTTTACAACAAATTAAATATGACATCTTCCAAAGTTTCTTATATTTGTATTTTGTTCATAACATTTTTCCTTATTTTGCACTACATTGACATGATCATAGATTGACCTGAACCACGTGATCGAAGTAAAATGTTAACATGTATCTGGCATAAAAGTTGCTATTACGTCAGTGATCGGTCAGTTGCTCGTGATAAGATCCTCTGTGCGCATAAATAACAAAATTCATATAAGGCAAACAAATGTTTGTAAGAGTAGATGATATTGCTCATTTTTTTGCAGCGTATCGGTCACTAGTGAGCTCTAATTTCCGCTGTAATTAATCATGATCAGACATATTGCTATTTTACCCCACCCCCTCCTTTAGCCATCCTTTTGTGCTGAAAATTATGAAATTCTCTTAGGTCTGGAAAACATTTTTCAAAAGACTGTAGCAATTTCCTGTTTACTTTAACACTTTAATAATTTTATTTATAAAATCGGTTCTTTTTTGTTTATGCCAGCTTGATTTTAACATTGATTTGATTTTTCATATCACAGGGAGATCCTCCTGCCATTGTTGTATATATGTTACTTGGTGATCCCCCATCCTTAAATGTACATTCATCAATAAAAATCATGTATTGCTAAGACTTAAGTGAGATCCCGCTGGCTGTGTGATATTAGGTGCTCAATAAGTCTCTGTACTTTTATCTGGGATCGATTTCATTCCTCAATGACCATTTTGCAAATTTGTGGGGGGGGGGGGGGTTTGTAAAACCAAATTGATAATGGTCACAAAAAAATGCGTATTGCGCAAAACACGTGCCGCAAAATACAGATTGATAATTGTTTTAAGCGTTGTTACGGTCCATTGGTTTTTATCGGTGATAATTGATTTTTTTACAACACTTGTTGAGAAGACTCATTCGTTATAATGATATGAGAATATCATACCATTCCATCATGACGTTTTTAAATACATTAATAGAGTAAACACTTAGAAGTTTTGCTAAGACCCAACATTATTTTTTATTTCATTTTATCATTTTATTCAATTAAATGTCTTGTTCATTATTAATATAAAAAAACGTTTCTTCAAATGCAAAACTAAGCGAATGGAAATAATGGAAACATTTTACCACCTTTTGATTTGTTAGAAATTTGTATCTCAAATTCCGAAGCTTCATGTATTTCAATATGGAATGAGTCATTCTTAGCGACTTATTTAGATAAACCATTTCATCATGTGTATTTGACATAAAAACTTGACCTCCGCAGGTTTTACAATTACTTAAATAGCGATTGACCAATATCACACTGTTTACATCAATTAAACAATAACATAACACACCAAACCAGCTTTATGAATATCAATGAAGCAAATTAAAGAACAAGACATATAAAAGTTACAATAAAGAATTTTATTCTTTGAATTCAAAAAACGTAGAAAGGCTATGAATGAGAGTTCAGATAAATTGTGAATAAAATCGGGTACGTTTGTAAAACTGTACATATCAAATTACTTTTGAAAAACTGAAAAGGCTTTCACAATAAAATCTAACGACTAAGATGAAAATTCCGCCACTTTGCAATCTGTTATTTTAATGAAGACTTTTTACCTTAAAAATTACTTACAATGTACAATATAATTAAATCATGAAATATTAGTTAAGTGTGATTGAAAAAAAAAACTTATCTTAGATATTTATTGCAGAGTGTCTTAGTCATAAGATTTTTGTGAAAGGGCTATTGGACATTAAATTTACAAACGAAAATTATAATGATTTACCGCTTAAATGCGAAGCAGAAAATGTAGTCATTTGGGAATATTTGTTTCAGTGTTAAACTAAAGAAATCAACATTAGTTTTATGTATAGAAATCTTTAACTCAAATTATGCGGTATACATAAAACAACAAACAAACAAGGAGTCCTATTTGTACACAATTTAAAAGTAAATGTCACTTCTGAGCAAAATGCAGGAAGGTGTTTTTGTTAGTACTTAAGAGGTGGTGGTGGAAGGCAGGTGGGGTTACCACCAGAGGGCGGTGGATGCTGATTGTGTTGGCTGAATTCTGGCTGTTGTTAGTCGTAACTTTAGGAAGGGGCTTCCCGTTACCTGGTTGCCGATGATGATCTGTTCATGATAAAGTGTGTATAGTATTACATACAACACAAATTAATTTGTACAAAATGATATTTTGGTTCAGGTACACATGATTTGAATGAATTCTTTCCATTTTTTTTTCTTTTGAAATGACGTAACCTCTGTAATCCTTCGGAATTGAACATCAATTTCGTAAAATATATTTATTGAAAAAAAATTGTAAACTAAGTTGCAGTTGTTATAAATTTTTTTTTTCGTTATCATGCACTTTTCAGCTCTTTCAAACTATAAATAATTGAAAGCGATTTTTTTCTCTAAACTCTGTAAGTTCTTATAGGACATGCTATGAATTTGTAAATAAATACTGATATTAAATCAACGAATTTCATATTGATGGCATAACTTTTTTTTTATTTTATGGTACATGATATTATTATTTACAAGGCGCAGGGGTGATAGAAGAACATACAGAAAATTCTACCTTGACTAAGTCAGTGATACATAATGAAGTCATATAGTAGACGAGATGACGTCAATTTTAAAACACAATTTTTCGTAATATTGGTATTTAGAGATGTAATTTAACTCTAGAAAATAAATAGAAACCTCTAAACATTCACAAAAATAAATTTTATTTTATTATGCTGTTTCTGTCATTTTGATTAAAATCTACCATCGATGACGTCATATGTGTACATCAAGTAACTTCGAAATATTGATCATGTTGTGTAAAGATTGATTGATTGATTGTATACTGTTTAGCGTCCCTCTCCAGAATATTTCACTGATATGGAGAGATGTTGTGTAAAGAGAATTTGGCTCAGACTGTGTAAAGAGAATTTGGCTTAGACGGCATGTACAAAAATACGTAAAATGGGGTTTTAAATGTAGGAATATTACATTATAT
>NW_026929878.1:0-10850 GCF_032062105.1 Saccostrea cuccullata
CACCTCTTTTGCATAAATTAGGTCAAACACCTTACGTAAAGATACCCACTCCCCCCCTTTTCTTCATACTTTTCAACCCATTTTCCCCCAAAATTAATAAAATTATCTAAATTTTGTCATAATTAATCATTATCAGTCCCACATTATACAAAAATGGTGGTATAGTTGCTTAACGTGAGTTTTGACCTTTGACCTGATAGGACACAGACTACCAATTATTTTGCTATATATCCCTTTATAACATAAAAATTAATCTAAAAAAATTCAACAGCTCAACTCACCTGAAATTCGGCACAGAGCTAGAACCATTCAAGTCCAAAAAATATATATTTCCAAATCTCAGAAAAATTCATCGCACCCAAGTCTTTCTGTGGCACGATAAGTAACCCCTACCCTGCATATTTTCATTCCCTTTGAGAAACAGGTAAACAATGACCTCTTCGCCCCCTTCATACTACGCACCTAATAGCAAAATTCACATTATTCTAAATTTTATATATTTTTTCAGACCCTCTCCTTTCCATCTATGCCCTAAAATAACCCCATTTTACCCTTTTTATATCCCCAAGAATTTTAAAGAAAAAGACCTCTATTTTTAAAATGGTACTACATGCGATGTCAATGAAATAGGGGTAAAATTAGTAGCCTGTAACCTATAAATTTACACTATATATACGTGGTCACAAATTTTCCATGGAAATTTAAGCATACTTAACATAGATGCAAGGCATATAGTGACAGTCTTAAAAATCCACGTAATTTTCAATCCACTGATTAAATGGAAATTGAGATTCCGCTGAATTATGAACCCATGGAAAAAAAGTATGTCTACAGTAACTATAGTAATATTAACTGTGATAAACAGATAAAATACCATTCTGTGGTTTTGGTATGGTAGCAGTTTTACATTGGGGTCCTTTCATGGCTTTGATTTTCTCCACCATGGTGGTATCAGGGCTGGGGCTTCCCTCGTTCTCACTGTCAGTGTGGGGGTGGGATGGCAGGTGACAGAAACTCTCCCTGATCTCTCTGGTCATTCGCTCCATCAGCCGCCTCCTTGTGTTGCTGTCCCTTCGGCAAAAGCAAAAGGCCTCGTCCGAAGTTTGCTCTGTTTCTTGTGTTCTAAAAATATACCCCAGTCAGCATACATACAGATATCAAATTGCAAATTCTGCTGTTATTTGAATTTCAGATAAATGAAAATAAAACATTGGAGAGAAGGGAGGGGCATTATAAAAAAGACCTCACTTTTTTTTGAATATGAATGACAGGATACATTCCACCAGACACATCATCCATGTAGGAATTGAGGCGGTGCCCATTATACGTGAAGTAGACCGTCTCCCTGGGGGTCTGTCCCTGTATGGGGGACTCTCCTGTCCCTCTCCCACCCTATACCTGCTACGTCCCCAGCATTCAGGGTGATGTCTAAACTGAACACTCCTCCACTGAAGTAGACCCTCCCCCTGGGGTCTGTCCTTGTGTGGGGGACTCTCCTGTCCTCTCCCAACCTATACCCGCTACGTAGCCAAGATTCAGGGTGATGTCTAGTCTAACACTCCTCCACTGCAGTAGACTGGCCCTACTGTAGTGGACAGCCTTACCATTGCTACACAAGATTTATTGCTGATCACATTTTTTTTTGTCTTGAGAACAAAATAACCAATGATACAGAGAAAATTTCTCCCTTGAATTAAAGACTACATGTTATGCAGATGTAAAACTATAGAAAAACTCAAATTATATTGAAGGACTTACTTTAGGAAGAGGCATGTTCCTACAGGGTTAGTCCAGGCTCCATCTTTCTTGTCAGCCGACGGAGCGAAGCCAAACGAGATGACTGCACCACTCTCCTCCTGACTGTCTCCAAACGATCAGATCTCCAGCTCCCAGTAAAACGCTGGAGCCTGTATTAAAAGTAAAGAAATGGGTCAACTGTTTCTCTCTCAATATTTTTTGTTCAGTTTTGAATTAATGGGTTTCATGTAAGGAATATAGGTGAATTCTAACTTATGCTAAATATTAAAAGAATAAAGATTAAATTCTTTATTTTCAAGGCATTTATGCAATAGAAATTAGCTTTTACGGTATTTCCTCTAGAGGAAATATTTTTAAATTCAATATAACGGCATTCAGTGAGTTGTAATATAGAGGCATGTACATGAATATAAAGAATATTTTTCCTGGTATTGCTCTACCTGTTGTGGAACTGGTTGGTTGGCGTAGATCATGGTGCCCCTGGGTAGTCCAGTTCCTGTGCTGGGGTCACCAAGGAAGGTCACTCCAGTACGTCATGTCCTGAGAGAATACCGAGGCCCGAACCGGGGGAGGGATCAATTGGCGTCCAGCAACATCTCCTGATTCTGAACAAAACACAGTTTACAATTTTTAACTTGACAAAGTGTATACTATATTTAATAAAGACTCATTTTTCAGATTCATAAACATTGTACCTCACTTATTTAATGATGCTGCGTTTGAGTTTAAGATTGAGCTCTTTGTAAACAAAGCTTTACTTTAATTTTGCTTACTCCAGAAGTTTTTCATTTTTAATCATTTCAACTTACTCACAGCCCGACTGTCAAGCTTGCAGGATGGAGCTGGAGGTTTAGCACAATCCTTGTGTAGTAGCCTAAGTCTGTTGCAGTGGCTTCCACAACAGTCTACCTCCTGTAATATAAAAATACAATTTCTTATCAACATGTAGTTTAGTACATGTAAAATGTCTCAGCTAATCATTTGTTAATAAAAATTTAGTGAAAAAAAATGAGTAACAAAATTTGACAAACCTTAATTATAATCCTTTGCCAGGGACTTCAGAATATCAATAGCGGATCCACAATGCTGAATGAACTCCTTAGCGAACTCGATGTCCTGTAGATACTGAGCGAGCACCATACAGGCTTGGGTCTGTAGCTCGGCCACCGCACGACTCACCTGATTACTGAGTCTGTTACCATCCCCTGTCACAGGCAAAGTCTGTTGGAGGGGGCAAGTCCCCGTCCTGGGGGAGCAGAATGGCTTTGATGGCCATCACCAGGGACTCCCTCACTGCAGGCACACTGGCAGACTTGTAGATCTGGATTAAAATTTTAAAAAAAGGCCTGTTTAATTAATGTTTAATTTAGCTTTATAATGTATTCAAATCGTCCAGTTTCTCTCTCTCTTCTTACATTGTATACAAGTAAATCTCTATACAATAATGCTATTAATATGTTTATTGGCAAATTAGAAAAAACTCCTTTTTTAATACAGATTTGAAAGAATGTGGATATCCCTTTAAATTTAAAGATTTGGGTAATTTTATTTTTTTATTTTAATAGCTCATTTCCACCCTGAATACAAAATCATGTTCATGACACTTTTCAACTGCAAAATTTTTGTGTTCCTCATTTTTACCTCATTCCTGACAGGGATGAGCCTGGTTAGCGGAACCTGAATTGTGTCACTCAAGCGTGAATGTCTGTCCTCCTCTGTCTCCGGATCTAACTGAACCGCGACCATCCCTGAACCACAATTATCATCTATACCTGGTCCTAGCATCTATGTCAAATAACAAGAGAAATACAGTCTAGAATACAGTCATTTAGGGTATTCCGAATCACCGTTTACATTTTGACTGCAGATGTTTTTATTAAAAACTTTTCACATGGTTGTTTGGTATCAAAGGAAAGCCAATTTAGTGAAAAATCAGATCTACTTTACAGAACGAGTCTATCTTCAATACAGCTGGACCTTGACGGGGGTTATATTTGGATCACCTTTTTAGTGTATTGCGAATCACTTCCGGGTATTTCGAATGACCAGGTAAATGGGTTGAAAACGGTCAGATAACATCATCATAATTGATGAACTAGTTAGTATTGTTTATAAAAAGCTCCAAGAATAAAAAGAATTAAAATTTTCTTGATTGTTCTTGTTTATTTGAAAGTTATCAGCACCCCCCTCTTTATTCGCGCTAAGAACAGCTTTTCAGAGGCGGATCATGCAGAAAAGCAATTATTACCAAGAAAATAGGGGTTTCAGAAATAACATGACTGTAAATTGTTGTCCTGTTAATATAATTATGTCACTTTTTTGCACCTGGGATATTTTTTTCGCTACATAACAATTAACATTGAAAATATCATAATTCTAAGAATCGGCTACGAAAAAAAAAATCATACATGTATAATGATAATGGTGATAAAAAATGTATGAAAAGGAATAATAACTAGCTCCTGTTTAGATATATGTATCACAATTATTAAATATGACATAAATCACTGCATATGTGCACAGTGTACATATATGTATGTGTACATGTACATGCGTGCAAGTCCATATTTAAAAATTTACGACAAAAGGATAACCACTGGTCAAGCTACTCATTAACTCTTCACAGCTTTTCCATTTCATAATTTTCATAGGTCCCTTGCATGTAAAGAAAACCGATGTTTTCGAAATATCGGGCATATAACAAGTATGCAGCCTGCAATTTCTTCAGTTGCGGTTATGCACATACGTGATTCGAAATACCCCAAATGATAGGGGGCTACAAATGCGGTTGTAACATACAAATTTTTGAGATGTAATAAAAAATTATTAATGCTCATAATTGATAAAAGCTCATAAAATTGCCGTTCTATCAATACCTAATATGCTTAGATGAGGTTTCAAACACCACCAACGCAACGACATCGATGAGAAATATTCTGCAACGTTTATACACGGAAATTTTCTTCGAGAAGGAAAGCAAGTTAACGAATGAATTAATTATTTTTTTAATTAACGCATTAAGTTTACCTCTTTATTTATTGTATGTATTAAGCATGAACCATGTTGTTAATGACTATTTAGTTGTCACACGTGTGCATGTCTCGTATAAGATACAGCGATAAGGTAAATTACCGAGTATCGCGAAATGCGGCTTATTCGGAATACCCTAAATGACTGTAATTCGCAGAAAAATTACATATGTACATGAATTTACATACAACAAAAGATATTTATAAAACACTTATGCCCCCCTTCCCAAATTAGAATTTTTCCAAGTGAAGTCCAACATCTGCAAAGAACTTAACCTAGATATACATGTGATAAATCTGTATTATTTAGTAAACATGGTTAAACTCATTTCAGGAAGTTTTCAAAATTTGACTTTTGTGGGGGCAAATATATGCAATGTACAGCATATAGTTCTTTGTCAAAATCTAACACAATCATTTTAGAAATCAAATAACAAGTACTAAGTATTAAAGGATGAGATGCACAATCTAAAATATATACAAATATTGAATGTACTTTAGAAGAACAAGATATCTGCGCCGAGATACTGGCTGTCCCAAAGACGCAAACAGACTGATTATTGGCCAGTTTGACAGTCTGCTTAATTACCATGCTCACTGCACGATTGAAAATTTGATTTGCTGTTAAACTGCTAAAAATTTATATAAAGTAGAAAAAGCCCTTTTGAAATGTATTGGAATTAAAATTACTGATAAACAGAAATCTCCAACAGGGAAAAGGGGCAGTAATTTTGCATCCTAGGTCTTGCTACCAATATACATATTAAAATGAATCTTCTCCCAAAAGTTATTTTCATTTAATTTTTTAACTGTCAAAATAAATTCAAAGGTCAAATTTTTCCCCCAAAACAAGAATTATACAAATTGGTTTAATCCCCAAATGTTTGGGGAAGGAAATTTTTCAAAAGCCACAGACTGTTGTAATGTCTCTTTCGCGAAAGCGGGCGCGGTAATTTCAAAAATTTCCCGAAACGAATGATCATTTTTACAAGGAACCAACTGTGTCCCTTTTGCTTACAGGATCTGGCACCCAAAACCCGACATGGTTTGCCCGGGGTCTCCTTTTATACATGGCTTGGTCCGATGGCTGCCCTTTCCTCTTCCTGGGTCCCTCTAAATTAAAACGTCCTTTTTGATTTAAAATAACAAATTAAAACACAATGGTTTTAAATTTAAAACCTTTTTTATTATTAAAATGCCCTTTCCACCACACTGACGGCAGTCTGTCACTGCAGTGCAATCTACAACATAATGGTAAAACAAGGCCTTAAAATTATAAATATTGTTGGGTTCCTGAACATTGTTGCACTGTAATGCCGGGCAGATTCATATATACATACGAAAGCCCCCCAAATTTTGGATGAAGTCTATTTAAAAAAAGATTAAATGCAATAAAAATATTCGGAAAAAAAGGGCATAATTTTTTAAAAACGCCTTTTGCATAATATAAGGCGTTATTTTGCGGGCCCTTTTCAAAAGGCGTTATAACGCCTTTCCAAAAGGGGATAAAATTTCCCTTTCCAAAAGGCATTATAACGCCTTTTTAAAGGAAGGGGTTATAACGCCTTTTTCAAAAAGGCATAATAACGCCGTTTCCAAAAGGCGTTATTACGCTTTCCGCGTAATTACGCGTTTCCAAAAGGCGTTATTAAAGCGTTTTTTTAATGGCTTTTAAATTTCCCTTTTAAAACTTTCGACGCCTTTTTTTTAAATAACATTTCTTAAACATATTAAAACCCAAAGAGGGGGGGGGGCTTGCTTGTATTCTTTCTCCTTTTTGGACATCAATTTTTTTACAATTAAATATTTAAAATAATTTTGATTCTCAAAACCAAATTCAGTAGAAAATTACTGCTCCATTCAACTTTCATTGTCTTTTTTGGGAAAACATGTCTTTTTTAATGACACTTCTGAAGACTAAACAGAAAAAAGAATGTACATTTTTTCATTCTTTCTACAGAATTTTTTTTATCACTGAACTCCAAGGTTCAAGGGGAAAATTGATTTAAAATTTTTGGTAAACCAATAAAAATTTTTTAAAAAATTCAATTGAATATTTTTAAAACCCTAGTCTTAAACCCTTTCCAAAAACTACATTTGGGAAGGTTAAAGTTTGCTACATATAAGTACAAAAAATCTCCAATTTTTTAAGGTCAAGGTCAAAAAGTCAAGGTTGTTGGTATCAAATGAAAGGTCTTGCCACAAGGAATAAATATGTGAAATATGAAAGTCCTGGTATCTACTGTTCAAAAGCTGTGGCCAAGGTAAACGTTTTTGAATAGTAGGTCAAACTCCAAGGTCAAGGTGCAAGGGACAAAGTTCTTGGTATTCGATGAAAGGTCTTCTCACAAGAATTATATATATGAAGTATGAAAGCCCAGCCCTTACCATTCAAAAGTATTGGTCAAGGTTAAAGTTTTCTGATAAGTACAGAAATCTCCAAGGTCAAGGTAAAAAGGTCAAAATTGTTGGTATCCAATAAAAGGTCTTGCTACCAAGTATACATATGTGAAATATGAAAGTCCTAGTACTTACCATTCAAAAGTTATGGTTAAAGTAAACATTTGGAATTTTTGTGTAAAAGTGGGTCAAACCCCAAGGTCAAGGTCAAAGGTCATATTTGATGGTACCCAACGAAAAGGTCTTGTGACAAGGAATATACATAAGAAATATGAAAGTCATACCTCCACTAAATCAAAAGTTATGGGCAAGGTAAAAGTTTTTGTGAGGGACGGGCAGACAGACGGACGGATCGCAGACGAATGAGATTTACGTCCCCTCGCTTTCGCGAAAGCGAGGGACAAAAAGTAATTTAAACAGCAATAGATTTCCAGGAAAAAAGATTTTTAAATGAGTCATATATTTTCAATGTTGAACCAACTAAGTCAGTCTTTTTTAAAATACAAGGCACGCCTCTACCAAGGGTCATTGTTCATTATACCCATGCACATAGTTTGCCTGTTTTTTTTTTCAAGAGAGAAAAACATCTTCAAATGACAGGAATTTTAATACATGGCAATTAAGCTAAGCTCCAAGATGCATAGATCTGCCTATATCCTAGATCTTCACAAGTAGAGTGTTGCCTTCTCTTAATTAATACGAATGCAAACAATTGTCAGTGAGATGTGAAGGAATACAGAAAATTGCATAAATAAAGATGGTTTTAATTAAATCTTTCATATATTTATTAACTTAAAATAACGCCTTTCCATTTTCCTTTTCAAGAAGGCCAGTACGCGTGCGAATGGGGTATCCCTCCCCCCTCCACACATAAACACTTTTTTGGGAAAAGTCTTGCTAGAGTTTAAATTTCATAACTATTGTTTGCTTGGTTCCTGAACATTTTGTTGCAGTATGTAAAACTGGGGCAAGTTATTGCACTGAAATCACAAGTTTTACCGAGAAGTCCCTCAACGAGTTTGGCCAGTAGAAGGGGGGGGGGGGGGCTATTAAAAGCACGAGCCTGTTAAATGCAAAATAATAGATATTCAAAAAGCGTAATAATTTTTTTAGAAAGGCATAATAACGCCTTTTAAAAAGGCATAAAAATGGAAAGGCGTTATAACGCCTTTTAAAAAGGCGTTATAACGCCTTTTAAAAGGGCATAAAAATACCTTTTGGAAAGGCGTTATAACGCCTTTTAGAATGGAAAGGCGTAATAACGCCTTTTGGAATGGAAAGGCATAATAACGCCCTTTGAAAAGGCGTTATAAGGACTTTTTCCGCGTAATTACGCCTTTTCAAAAGGCGTTATAACGCGTTTTTTTTTTTGTCTCTTTAGATTGGTCCTAATCTTTACTGAATAACTTTCGACTCCAAAAGTTTTCTGCATGAGAAAATAATCTTGCTTGATAACTGAGACCTATATAAAATCCTCAAAAGGGAGGGGCTTGCTTTGTTTTTCTTTCTCTTTCTTTTGTTTCATTTTCATATTTTTTCCTACAGCTGTATCTAAATTTAACCTGGAATTTCTCACGTGATCTCGAAACCTAAACTTTAGTAGAAATTCACTGCTCAAAATGACAATTCAACTTTCTATTTTTTTTTTATTCGGGAAAACATCTGCTTTTTTCCATTTCCATAAAGTTTATCACGCTTGAAGACTTTAAACAGAAAACAGAATGTACATTGTAATTCATTAAGACTTACATACATGTATATGTGTTTTTTTTTCATGTAAGCAAAAAGTCACACATTTGCATAGTATTTAAATACATCGATACACTTATTTCTAATTTATAAAAATTGATTTAAAAAAATCAATTACCCAGATATTTAAGGTCTGTTCTCATTTTATAGTCTTGAGATTTTTCTTTCAACCAAACTACATTGGTATAGTTCTCTAATTTTAACAGAGCATGACATATAGATGCAGGTACTGTTAATTAATATTTGCTGTTTTGAACTCAGTGGTACCCAGAAAGAATGTTTGAGAGTATTTTGTATTTTTGATATCTAACTCACTGTCATTGGAGAAACCCAATTGTTCCAAGTACCAAAGATCAGTATTTCTCTGATATTGTGATGCCACCATTTGCCGGTGGAGGACTATAAATTTAGACCTAAACTGGGGAACTCAGGACCTCACTGGAAACACTGGCCCCAATGTTCTATGGTGGGAATTTTCCAATCTCAAAGTGATGTAAGGATTAACTTATTGTTTTCCTTAACATAACTCATAGCAAATGCCCCAACCACTGTACAACACAGTTTGATATGTACCTGCAAATCATTTCATATATCAAGAAAATTGTCCTTTTTTTAAAAAATTAAAACATGAGAACTAAGAAATTTATATGTACACCTTTATTTACATTAAAAAACCACAAATCAAGAGATGGATAAATACATGTATATGTAAAGGTATTATGGAAATAAATTAACTATACATACATCAAAACTCTGGCATACCAGGGTACCTGAAAACAAAGCTTAATGGGGATGTGCCCCTGAGCAAGACTGGGTATTAACTCTACTCACATTAGAATAAAACACAACACAAACATACAATGCTTAACAGACAATCGTGATTGCTGGACGCCCGTAATGTATAAGTTTTACATACATGTACATGTATAACATACAAAAATATTTTGTAATATATGCAGAAAAAAATGACACTATCTGTCCTTTTCTTTCCATGACAGGAAATGTTTAAAATTCTTAATACCCCCTTAACATAGCATCAGGGCCGGCCAGGAAAAAACTAGAGATAAAACAATTTAAATCGATTTAAAAAAGCTCTAGAAAACCTGTGTCCGTTGCCAGGTGCCGCTGGATGCAGGAGGAGTTGAGAACGGACCTCGCAACTTTATTACCATATGAATATTAATATAATTATTTGACTTGCAACAAAAGCAAGTACTGAAAAAACAGTGTAGATTATGACACAAAATATAGGTCAGACATTTTAATGTTCAAAACTTTAATCAGATTAAAGGGGAGGTTTTTAAAATTCTTGAGATATCGTCAGTTAAAATGTAATTCCTCTAAAAAAAAATAAAGGAAAGTCACTAATCATTACTCTTTTCCTTAAACATCCTTTACCATTTAAAAAAATACAACTTAAATAACTTTATGACAGAGACAGAAAGCTACAATAATTAAGGTATAAAGGGAGGTTGTAATAGATAGAATATCTACCATAAAAAATACCACACAATGGATAATTTCTGTGGTTATTATGACTGAACTATTTCAGTTTTGTTTGATACTGAAACTGAGCACGGAATATTCCATCTCTCTGATCATTACATTATGCTAGTAACAGGTGTGACCGGATCGTTATGGAATGCTTAGTCCTCCAAGGCACCTGATCCCACAGCTGTGATTTCCTGTGATCCTTGTTTTATGCCTTATTTACAGATATGTACTGATTACAATTTTTGCTTTGGATCAATCACTGTTCGTCATCTTCAAAACATTCATTGACTCAATTTTTCATAGAATTTTCTGCTCTATAAAAAAATATTACCATTGAAATAATGAATTAAAAAAAAATCAAAAACATGAGCCACAGAAATTACCCACTATATGGAAAATAACCACCCTTAGAAAAAGATA
>NW_026929879.1:0-10897 GCF_032062105.1 Saccostrea cuccullata
AAGTATGGTCACCATGCTCATGTATGCACGTGCGTGCATGTGAAATGAGCAAAATCAAAAATACACTTGAATGATCGTATTTTTAAAAATACTTTTGAATTAAATACTTTAATATTTAGTATATCAAAATAAATAGATTGTGTAGACAAGATGATATTTTCATTACGCACATGCATTCACATGCGCACGCGTGCAATGCTAAAATTTGAATGAACTTGGTACACTTCTGGGTAAACGTTGTTAACGTCTCAAATGCCTAGAGTTTGTCTTATTTAATGAAACTTACAGGAATATGGCACTAAAAGGGAGTTGGGGAGCGTTTGGGGAACATCTGTAACGGTCCCCGTTACAATTAGCACTAGTTACTGTTGATTCGGCTACATCTTGGTCAACCATGATCATTTTCAAGGGATAACAATTTCAGATTTTATCCTAAAACGTGTCTTATCTTCATATTATTGAATGTAGTTGAGGGTATAATTACACTGAAAAAAAAAATTGAAATATTTTTTGGAATATCACCATCCATGAAGCAACATTGACTGCATGTTGCTATGTTCTTATCACACCGGAGGGCGTGGTTTCATTATATGGAGGGTAAAAAAATACATTGATCCACTTGATATGAGTAAGATAGCACTTTTATTAAACTCATGAAAATAAATACCCTGTAGGGTACCCGGGTGTGGGGTGGGTTCAAGTTCTGATCAAGCAAGAACCATCACACTCATTATAGTGTACAAGCATTTTATGATACTGATGTAAGCAGAGTATTTTTTTTTATTTCTGAGCATTTTATACAAGTTACCAACCAATCATATTGCAGGGACTCAAAACTGGTGTCACATGTTGAAAGAAAATTTTCTGAAGGGTGGACAACACAACTACAATGTAATCTATGGGGAACAGCTTTGCTGTGCGTAAAAAAATTCAGATTTCAGAATATTTTTCGACAAAAAAAAATTAACAACTTACCTAATCCAGAATAAAAACATATAAATCTATTCCGGGGAGGAATGGGGTTCTATGAGATCTTCCCACAATTTTCTTCATATACGGGGAAAACCTTTCAGTTACAGGAGGGATTCTTTTTTTGGGGGGGGGGCATTTTCTGCTACTTTTTCATAAAAAATTCTTATTGGGGGATGTCCCCTGACCCCTCTAAATCTGCTCCTAATTATTTTCGGATATTACCTTTCATATGAATTAAATCATTTTTATTGTTTCTTAACTTTTGGTGATTGAGTATATTCGTGCTATACTTAGCATTGCTGAATACCGAAATTTTTCATTCATTTATAATATATCCATGGTTACCACCTATTTACATAAATCTTCTAAATAATTTCTTTGAAGCATTTATGGCAAAAGAATGCATTTTGATTATGTGTGTAAACTAACGTAGTGACTGTATTCGTGTTTGTAAAGGTTCATTGTTCAAAAGTAGGTGATATTCTCAATTTATACTGTTTCCATGGCAACCAACACATATAGCAACCAAAATTTAATATTTTTCCCTGTCAGGTTATTCAGTTAAGTTTATTTCCCTACTTACATGTTTTTTTTTTAACCAATACAGACGTTTCTACTTCACATTGTTCGTTTGACACTTAATCAAAGTGAACACAATACGTCCCAATAATGACCTAATTTTTTCAATTTTCCCACGTATGAATTTTTCTAAACTTTTTGTTATATATTCAGATCATATCGTAGATTGATTAAAACTAAGTTTTGAAACTGTTGCAATTAGTTCACATTTTGATGGAAAATTTGATAATTTGACTAGACTATAAATTTAATGCAGAAAAGCCTCAGAAAGACTCATTTTGTGATATTTTCCTTTAGAAAATAGTCTCTGCCACCGTCGCCCACTACAATGTTTGGGTATATTATGTAAATTGCTTTGAAAAATCAGATATCTCAAAATCTTTCTGGTCAACGGTGGCACAGTATGTTTTCTGAAAGAAAATTCCATTGAAAATTGATGTCTTCTGCAACATTTTAAGGAAGTACGAGAAAATGCACGAGTCAATGACGGATCCTTATGATTCAGAAAGAATGAATTTGAATTTCTTATATAACTTTCATATTTTTAGAAAAATACAGGGCTTAATTTGTATTGAAAGTGTACCTTGTTCTTTGCTTATATTACTTGAAGTTATTGCAGAGAAATGCATGAAATGGACAATAGAATGGTTCTTCATTTAAATCAGCCCTATTCAGGCTTCGGTTTTGTAAAGCAACATGCATACAACGTCATGTGACGTTAGAGTCCTAGACGCACCGAATATCACGTGCGGTTTGACGAGCCCAATCTAAATGAAAACTGTTGTGTTTGTGAAACATTACATGCCTAGTGGTAGATAGAATGTTCTATCGTTAAAATGAAAAATGTCCTATGAACCTGGTTTAACGATAGAATGCGTTCCGTGTATTCACAGTAAATGTAGCAAAATAAACACAAGCGATAACTTGTACTCAGTGCATTTACTACGAACAATCCAGAGAGTTCCGAGTGCAAAAATGGCATGTAAATTTGAAGCGAGAAAAAAACGTTGAGAAATTTAGTTGAATTTTCGTCTTTATTTGGATTATATTTTAGGTTTAAAGGAATATGCAACTTCAGAAAGGATTGTTATAATTATTCTTTAAGTTATTTCCAGTGCAAATACTTTTGTATTCTTCTAAATCGTTTCGGAGCGATTCTGCAATTTTTTGCTACATTGCGAGTGTATGGGTGGTATTCTAACTGTGGTGAGGGCTTGTCCCAAGACACAGTTAGATTATTCTAACTAGCCTGGTGGCAACACTTTTGAAAAAGCTATTTTTAGCATATGGGTCACAATCAAGGTGACAAGGTCATTGACCTTGGTGTCATTCATACCAAATATTAAGTCTCTTATCTTCTATGATTCAAAAGTTATGGCAAAAGTTTTAAAAAGTTTTTTTAGCATGTCACAGTCAAGTTCACAAGGTCATTGACCTTGGTGTCATCTGAAAGAGCTTCATTAGTAAAATATGCATACTAAATATGAAGGTTTTATCTTCCATGGTTCAAAAGTTATGGCAATGGTTACAGTTGACAACAGACAGACATACAGACAAATAGACAAACAGACAGGACAAAAACAATATAAAAAGTATTTGTGTTTGCTCTAACGGTCGTACTGTCAACATAATGATATTTTTTCCTAATTATTTCCCCCGGAATAAAATGAAATCCGGCCATTTGCCAATGGACACTCTGTGCAAAGTTTGGTTGAACGGTACGTGGTTTTGAAGATCTTAAGAATTTGAAAACTTAAAAGACAGCAACAGACAATGGAATAGTTTGGATCAGAAAAGCTAACTTGAACCTTAGTAGTTATCACGGCTGGTATAATCACTAGATTTAGCTATGTACCTTACATCTTTTACATTTAAATGATTTACTGGCACCATGATAACATGTTTAATGAATTAAAACAAACGCACGTACTTTTTCTATTAGCAGTGTGATATCTTGAGGTGCCTGTGGTTCATGACCTTGACTTTTAACCTTACTCAAATGTAAATAGCATCATATTTACCATACATGTATATATACACATATGAAGTGAATGTAGAAACAATTTACATACCCTGAATGGCTGAAATAAAGTAAATCAACGAAACACAGTGTTTACCATGCGGAGTATTCCAACAGAGAGGTTGAATTCCGGTACGTTCGTTTTCATTATCTCGTTCATCAATTTGGTTTAATTATAGTCTATTGTGCTGTGCTGTCTATTTTCTTTTATAAATTACATTAAAATCATTTTAATTATATTGTATTTGAAATTAAACTGCTGGAAAACATCCTTTTTAACCTTTTATTTTTCTCGCATTTTATTTTTATGAAATAATAAATAGTGAATTTATTTTAATCTTCATCAAGTTCATGTAAGTTACGCAATATAGGCCTAAAAAAAGTCGGCTCCCCCTGACTGAATTTGTAGAATTATTAAATGTATACATGTATACTGAAGCAAATAAAATACATGTATGTCAATATGCATATAAAGATTTGTTTGCTTATTCTTTATTATGTATATAGAAGATTTTTTTATATGGAATGTTTATCACACTGTAATGATGATTTTATAACCTCATAAATTTTTCATTTCACATGCTGAATACTATCATTTAGTAAAAAAAAAAAAAAAAAATACATGTATGTCAATTTATATAAAGATTTGATTGCTTATTCTTTATTATGTGTATAGAAGATTTTTTTATATGGAATATTTATCACACTGTAAAGATGATTTTATAACCTGATAAATTTTTCATTTCACATGCTGAATACTATCATTTAGTAAAAAAAAAAGTATTTTTTTAAAAAAAAAAAAGAAAGTTTCGACCGAGATTCGATCCCGGGACCTCTATCATTGGAGGCGAGAGACATAACCACTAGACCACGGAGTCGCTTAACAACGAGGGAAGTATATGCAGAACTGAAGTCACATACATGTATATATTCATGTTTTCATGTTCGGTATTCTCAAAATTTTACACAATCTATGGTGTTTGATTTATTTAGCCTTTATTAAACAGTTCTAATAGATGTAATAAGAACATAAAGTCCGCCGAGAACCTGTTTTATACGCAATAACTCTCCTCATGCCCCTGCGCTAAAAATAGCGACATGTAATACTATAAATATTAATAAAACAAACGGGGCGGGGCACTTTGAGAGGGGCGAGAGACGTCCTAGGAAGTTTTGGTATAAAATTACATTGCATAAGCTCAAAATCTTCTTGAAATATCGCCCGGAAATGATAGTGTTACACACAGACAAAATGTATAAATTTACGACCTTGAACTTTGACCTTTTGACCTCAAAATCAATAGGGGTCTTCTTTAGGCCACAGGGAGTTGTTATGTAAAATTTCATTGCGATAGCTCAAATGGTTCTAGAGATATCGTGTGGATACGAAAGTGTTTTTACAGACAGAATTTGCTTATTTATGACCTTGACCTTTGACCTTTTGACCTCAAAATCAATAGGGGTCTTCTTTAGTCCATAGGGAGTTGCTATGCTAAATTTCATTGCAAAAGCTCAAAGGGTTCTCGAGATATCGTGTGGAAACGAAAGCGTTACAGACAGACAGAAAGACGGACGGACGGACGGACGGACAAACCCAAATTAATATCCCCCACTTTTCAAGCGGGGGACAACGCTAAAAATAGCGACATGTAATACTATAAATATTAATAAAACAAACGGGGCGGGGCACTTTGAGAGGGGCGAGAGACGTCCTAGGAAGTTTTGGTATAAAATTACATTGCATAAGCTCAAAATCTTCTTGAAATATCGCCCGGAAATGATAGTGTTACACACAGACAAAATGTATAAATTTACGACCTTGAACTTTGACCTTTTGACCTCAAAATCAATAGGGGTCTTCTTTAGGCCACAGGGAGTTGTTATGTAAAATTTCATTGCGATAGCTCAAATGGTTCTAGAGATATCGTGTGGATACGAAAGTGTTTTTACAGACAGAATTTGCTTATTTATGACCTTGACCTTTGACCTTTTGACCTCAAAATCAATAGGGGTCTTCTTTAGTCCATAGGGAGTTGCTATGCTAAATTTCATTGCAAAAGCTCAAAGGGTTCTCGAGATATCGTGTGGAAACGAAAGCGTTACAGACAGACAGAAAGACGGACGGACGGACGGACGGACGGACGGACGGACAAACCCAAATTAATATCCCCCACTTTTCAAGCGGGGGACAACGCTAAAAATAGCGACATGTAATACTATAAATATTAATAAAACAAACGGGGCGGGGCACTTTGAGAGGGGCGAGAGACGTCCTAGGAAGTTTTGGTATAAAATTACATTGCATAAGCTCAAAATCTTCTTGAAATATCGCCCGGAAATGATAGTGTTACACACAGACAAAATGTATAAATTTACGACCTTGAACTTTGACCTTTTGACCTCAAAATCAATAGGGGTCTTCTTTAGGCCACAGGGAGTTGTTATGTAAAATTTCATTGCGATAGCTCAAATGGTTCTAGAGATATCGTGTGGATACGAAAGTGTTTTTACAGACAGAATTTGCTTATTTATGACCTTGACCTTTGACCTTTTGACCTCAAAATCAATAGGGGTCTTCTTTAGTCCATAGGGAGTTGCTATGCTAAATTTCATTGCAAAAGCTCAAAGGGTTCTCGAGATATCGTGTGGAAACGAAAGCGTTACAGACAGACAGAAAGACGGACGGACGGACGGACGGACGGACGGACAAACCCAAATTAATATCCCCCACTTTTCAAGCGGGGGACAAAAATCTTCTATACACATAATAAAGAATAAGCAATCAAATCTTTATATGCATATTGACATACATGTATTTTATTTCCTTCAGTATACATGTATACATTTAATAATTCTACAAATTCAGTCAGGGGGAGCCGACTTTTTCCCTAAGCGGGGGACACGAATTCTCTGAATTAGCTTGTTTTAAAATTAAATTATAAGAAATGACTCTAATTCTTGGCCAGATTATCGAGTATAATATGGTTTGGGTCAGTTTACGCTTTTTTATAATCCGCTTCGCGGATTATAAAGCGTAAACTGACCCAAACCATATTATACTCGATAATCTGGCCAAGAATTAGAGTCATTCCTTAATTGTCCCCCGCTTGAAAAGTGGGGGATATTGATTTGGGTTTATCCGTCCGTCTGTCCGTCCGTCCGTCTTTCTGTCTGTCTGTAACGCTTTCGTTTCCACACGATATCTCGAGAACCCTTTGAGCTTTTGCAATGATATTTTACATAACAACTCCCTGTGGTCTAAGGAAGACCCCTATTGATTTTGAGGTCAAAAGGTCAAATTTCAAGGTCGTAAATTTAAACATACTATTTGTATGAAACACTATCATTTTCGGGCGATATTTCAAGATTTTGAGCTTTTGCTATGTAACATTATACCATAACTCCCTAGGATCTCTCTCACTCCTTTCAAAGTGTCCCGCCCCGTTTGTTTTATTAGTATTTATTTATTTATTTTTTATTTATTTATAATTTATATTTTATTACATGTCGCTATTTTTAGCACAGGGGCGTGAGGAGAGTTATTACATATAAAACAGGTTCTTGGCGGACTTTAATTATTTTCTTATTACGTCTATTAGAACTGTATAAGAAATGTTTAATTAGACACCATGCATTAATTGTGTAAAATTTTGACAATATCAAACGTGAATATATACATGTATGTCACTTCATATTTCGATAAAAAAGAGGTTCCGTGGTCTAGTGGTATGTCTCTCGCTTCAAATGTGAGAGGGCCCGGGATCGCGTCTCGGACGATACAATTTTTTTTTTCGAAATACTTTTCTTTTTTTACTAAACGATAGTATTCAGCATGTGAAATGAAAAATTTATGAGGTCTGGCTTGTACAAACTCATAATATCATCATTACAGTGTGATAAATATTCCATATAAAAAAGAATCTTCTACACACATAATAAAGAATAATCCATCAAACCTTTATATCCATATTGGCATATTTTATGTGCTTACATTGTATGTATACATTTGTATACATTTAATAATTCTACAAATTCAGTGAAGGGGATCCGAACCCCCGACCCCCCCCCCCCCACCCCGAATTTACTTTTCCCTAAGCGGGGACACAAATTCTCTGAATTAGCTTGTTTATATTGATTTAACGCGGCTCCGTGGTCTAGTGGTATGTCTCTCGCTTCACATGAAAGAGGGCCAGGGTTCGCATCCCGGAAAATCCATTTTTTTTTTCGAAATACTTTTTTTTACTAAATGATAGTATTCAGCATGTGAAATGAAAAATTTATGAGGTCTGGCTTGTACAAACTCATAAAATCATCATTACAGTGTGATAAATAATCCATATTAAAAGAATCATCTACACACATAATAAAGAATAATCAATCAAACCTTTATATCCATATTGGCATATTTTATTTGCTTCAGTATACATTTAATAATTCTACAAATTCAGTCAAAGGGATCCGAACCCCACCCCACCCCCTGCACATGGTTTACTTTTTCCCTAAGCGGGGGACACAAATTCTCTGAACCAATAAGCAGTTTTACAGCTTGAAACCATACTGAACATTAATAACTGCGTCTTAATCAAATGTTCTATCATTTTTGATCGTTTAGTTAACATAAACTGCCCCATTGATGTAAACCAATAGTAGCTGGTGCCCGAAACCAAGATTTTCTCGATTCGCACTTTACCAGCAGTGAGCATGAAGTTTTTGGAAAAATGGCGCGAGAAATTTCGGAAATTGTAATGCGTGCGAAATCAAAATCTGCAAGTGGTTATGATGAAATCCCTTACAATGTATTGAAGTTCCCCATGAGCGGATCTAGATGGGGGTCGGGGGGTCAGGACCCCCCCCCCCCTGGAATTTACCAGGTTAAAAAATGTATATACTAAAACAAGGAAAAAGTTACCATGGACCCCCCTGGTATACACGAATATGTGTAAAATGGGTATGAAAAGTTAAAGATTTGAGGCAATAGTAGTCACCACTAACCCCCCCCCCCCCCCTCCCACGAAATAGGTTTTTGACGTTTGGGCAAGTTTTACTTTATGTTTTTATGTTATTTTATTTTATTTTTTTTTAATTTTTTTTTTTCGCTTGAAAAGAAATTTCACGGATAGGATTTTTTTTTGACTGAGGTGGACTCCCCCTGGAAAAAATTTCTGGATCCGCGCCTGGTTCCCGATTGTTATTAGGACACTATTGAACCTTTTTCGACTAATACTAGTATTTGATACAAGTACTATACCGTCTGTTTGGCGAAAGGCTGTTATATATGTCCTATTATTAAAGATCACTCATCTGATGAACTACAGAGGGATTAGTTTACTATCATGTATCAGTAAACTATATAGTGCTTTTATAAACAAACGCTTAGTCAGCTTTCTTGAAAACCAAGAAGTCCTTGTAGATGAGCAAAACGGTTTCCGAAGACATAGATCATGTGAGGATCATATTTTCACTCTATACAGTGTAATTAGAAATACAGAGTCACTTTTTGTAGCGTTTATTGACTTGAAGAAGTGCTTTGACTTTGTAGATAGAAACATGATGTTGTATAAACTCGTGTTACACGGCGTGGACGGTAAAATTTACAACTCAATCCGGAGTATATACCAGTACTCAGAAGCCTGTATCCGATTGAACAGAAAACTAACACCGTAGTTCTACTGTAAAACAGGCGTTAAGCAGGGAGATAATCTATCACCAACACTTTTCTCCATATTTATAAACGATCTCGTGAAGGAAACCAATGCTCTTGACCTTGGGATAGACCTACCTGATAGGAAACTATCTGTACTACTTTATGCGGATGATATCGCCCTAATGGCCAAGAGTCCAGAAGATCTACATGCAGTGTATGTTGGATAAGCTTCATCAGTGGTGCAAGAGATGGAGAGTACTGATCAACACGGATAATTCAAAGTGTGTTCATTTCAGGAAAGTGAGAACGAAACAGACAACGTTTGAGTTTGTTATCGGCAAAAAAAGATTGGAGAAAGTTGACCAATACAAATATTTAGGTATACCGTTCACCTTCAGTGGAAACTTCACAGAGAATGCAGAGATTCTTTCAAAAGCTGGGGGAAGAGCGCTTGGGAAGATAATCTCCAAAATACATACCAATAAAGACTTTGGAATTAAAGCCTATGAGAAGTTGTATTACTCCTGTGTAGTTCCCGTTCTGGATTATGCATCCTGCATCGGGAGTATGGGGATACAGCAAATACCAGGCCGTTGAAAACATCCAAAACCGAGCAATCCGATATTTTTTGGGAGTGCATCGTTTTGCACCTAGACTCGCCCTATATGGAGATATTGGTTTATCGACGGTGGATGAACATGATCCGTTATTGGAATAGAATTCTCACGATGGATACTGACCGTATCACGAGGCTCGCATTCGATATGGATTACAGGTTTTGTTCTAACAACTGGTGCAGTGAAATCAAGGATATATTCCAACGACTCGAATTAGGACATGTCTTTAACTCACAGGTACCCGTGGATATGAAAACGGCTGAACTGAGTATATTACGTTATTACTCATCTCTATGGGAAGACGCTGTCCAAAATGTTCCAAAACTCCGTACATACGTAACCATAAAATCCGCCTTCGAACAGGAGGAATACGTGAAACTAAATCTAAGCAAAACAGAACGCTCACACCTCGCCCAGTTAAGGTGTGGTATTTTACCTTTGCGAGTAGAGACAGGACGCTACATTGGGGAACGACCAGAAGAGAGAGTATGTCGATTCTGCGATGCAGGAGTTGCCGAAACGGAAACTCATTTTGTACTCGATTGTTCATTCTATACAGACATCCGACAAAGCTCCCTCGGTAATCTGTTAGAATCCGACAAATTTTTATCTATAGATAGCAGTGAAAAAATGAAAACGTTGACAACTAATTATGTAAGAAAACTCGCCAAGTTTGTGGTAAAAGCCTATAGATACAAAAAGGAGAAATAACATTTATAACTGTATTTCCTGCTAAAATAACTGTTAATGCTATGGACAATTATTTAATATTTCACTTCTATGTCCCTAAGTGAATTAGTCAATGAACTATATAATGTACATAAACTATCAGTATGTGGACAATCATTTTAATAATTCAATTCTATGAGCACAAGTAAATTAGTCAAGAATTATACAATGTGCATACACCATTAGTCCGTGAGGAAATGTATGATTTCAATGCAGGTGACTTATAGGCCCAAAGGGCCGGGTGTAAAAATTCAGTCTTTATATCTGAGATATTATAATATTATATTGTATTACACAAGTCACTGTAATAAATAAATTATTATCATTATTTATATC
>NW_026929880.1:0-11049 GCF_032062105.1 Saccostrea cuccullata
CCTTTAAATTTTATTTCGGAAGGCCGCCCCCTAAGTGAGATTTTCCTAAATGTTGATGCGATTGTCAGTCGTAACACGCGTTTAATCAACAGTAAACGGATACAATTTCTTCGATTTGAGCTCATCTCCTGAATTGACCCAAAAAGAACGGAAGTTGACAAAATTGCAAGGGCAGATAATGATTGTATAGGGAAAATAGAGGGTAATCGAAAGCGAATGGTAACCCCCAAGGATTTCCAGCTTCGGGGGAAAAAATTTTACTGACAAGAAAAAGACAGTGAAAAATGATAAAAGGGGCTGAAGTTTGGTTTCACGGCTAAATTGTCATTGGGAAGACCATTTAATATATAAGTAATTTGTTACATAATTTAAAAGCGAGCTATATGCTATACCACGATTATCGCCCTTGCGTCGTTACCATGCAACCATGTCAACTTCCGTTCTTTTTGGGTGATTCGCGAGATGAGCTCAAATCGAAGAAATTGTATCCATTTACTGTTGATTAAACGCGTGTTCACGACTGACAATCGCATCAACATTTAGGAAAATCATCACTGTGGGGGACAGAGCCATGATACCGAAATAAATTAATGGTTTAATAGAAATAGGTGCTGAAGTGGGAGGGGGTTTTTTTTCCAAAATGTCAGCTTGCGTCCCTTTAGAGTTTATGTATATAGGTGTGGTACGTCTTTTTCAAACGTGGTTTTTCTTCCTAAAATGTCAGGATCTTTATTTTAACAACTTTTAAGTGTATTTAAAGAAGATTCAAAATTTTTAAAATTTATTTTATTTTAACAATCCGGAAGACAACCCCCTATGGTTTTAGTCTGATTTAGTATTTCGTGGCACACAAGTAGACTACACTAAGATACATAAAATAGTGCATCGGTTTTTGATTTCGATGAACAGTTTTTCCATTGTTACTAAAAATAGAAATGTCTGAGAAATTCCTTTTAAAAAGCTACTCCTTCTACAATTTTGGTCTGATGGCAATGGCTTCTTTTCTCATCCTTTGTTATAAGTACAAACCAGTAGAGCTACTACAGTCTGACAGAGACTTTGGTTTTTGTCAGGGTCCAGGGCTGAGATATCTCTGTCTGGGCCCGTTTAAAGGGGGTGTCTCGCCCTAAATTTCAAATCATTATTTCTGTTTTTTTTGTGTGAATTAAAAGTAAAATTCATATTTAAGTATTAAAGAGAAACATTATATATCGAAAAATTTAATTAGAATCTTTAAGAAATATTTATTTATTTATTTTAGAATTTTGAGAAAATTTTTAAAAAGTGAGCCAAATGATACACTTGTGACGTAAGAGAGGTAAATCTTGTTTACTTCTAGGACAGCAACAAGTCATGTTTTGATAAACCAGAAGTCTCTGTTGAGACTGAAGCTCTACTGGTTTGTACTTATAGCAAAGGAAGAGAAAAGTTCTTAAGCAGTTGGGAATTGAAACTTTACCACAGCAATAAAAAAATAATCATCCTTAATTAAGTCTCTTTATGTTCTTAGTGTAGTCTACTTGCATGCCACATTATATTATAATCAGACTTAAACTGTATTTGGAGTAGCATTTTGAGAGTATTTAACAGAAATTTCTACTTTTAGTTACCAAAGCAATAATGTTCACCAAAGTCAAAAACTGATAAACAGAATTGTGTATCATAGTGTAGTCTACTTGTGTGCCACGTAGTATTGAAATCAGACCAAAACTGTAGGAGGAGTAGCATTTTGAAAGAATTTCACAGAAATTTCTATTTTTAGTAACCAGGGCAACACTGCTCATCGAAATCAGAAACCGATATAAAGAATTATGTATCTTAGTGTAGTCTACTTGTGTGCCAAGTTATATTGAAATCAGACCAAAACTGTAGGAGGAGTAGCATTTTGAAAGAATTTCACAGAAATTTCTATTTTTAGTAACAACAGCAACATCGCTCATCGAAATAAAAAACCGTTATACAGAATTATGTATCTTAGTGTAGTCTACTTGTGTGTAAAGTTATATTGAAATCGGACCAAAACTGTAGGAGGAGTAGCATTTTGAAAGAATTTCACAGAAATTTCTATTTTAAGTAACCAGGGCAACACCGTTCATCGAAATCAGAAACCGATACACAGAATTATGTATCTTAGTGTAGTCTACTTGTATGCCAAGTTATATTGAAATCAGACCAAAACTGTAGGAGGAGTAGCATTTTGAAAGAATTTCACAGAAATTTCTATTTTTAGAAACAACGGCAACACCGCTAATCGAAATCAAAAACTGATACACAGAATTATGTATCTTAGTGTAGTCTACTTGTGTGTCAAGTTATCTAAATCAGACCAACACTGTAGGAGGAGTAGCATTTTGAAAGAATTTCACAGAAATTTCTATTTTTAGTCACCACGGCAACACCGTTCATCGAAATCAAAAACCGATACACAGAATTATGTATCTTTGTGTAGTCTACTTGTATGCCAAGTTATATTGAAATCAGATTAAAACTGTAGGAGGAGTAGCATTTTGAAAAATTGTTTACAGACAGACAGACAGACGGACGGACGCATTACTATCGCATAAGCTCTTCTGGTCTCTGACCAGTAGAGCTAAAAATGGACATTTATTTGCTTTGACAGTAAGACAATACCAAATTTTCATTTAATGTGCCATTTTTAGCTCTACTGGTATCAGTATCAGTTTTGGATTTTGATGAACAGTGTTGCCATGGTTACTAAAAATAGAAATTTCTGTGAAAATCATTCAAAATGCTACTCCTCCTACAGTTTAGGTCTGGTTTCAATATAACTTGGCACACAAGTAGACTACACTAAGATACATAATTCTTTATATCGGTTTTTGATTTCGATGGTGTTGCCGCGGTTACCGAAAATAGAAATTTCTGTGAAAAACGTTCAAAATGCTACTCCTACAGTTTTGGTCTGATTTCAATATAACCTGACACAAAAGTAAACTATACTAAGATACATAATTCTGTGTATCGGTTTTTGATTTTGATGAACGGTGTTGCCTTGGTAACTAAAAATAGAAATTTCTTTGAAAAACATTCAAAATGCTACTCCTCTTACAGTTTTGGTCTGATTTCAATATAACCTGACACACAAGTAGACTATACTAAGATACATATTCCTGTATATCGGTTTTTGATTTCGATAAACGGTGTTGCCGCGGTTACTAAAAATAGAAATTTTTGTGAAAAACATTCAAAATGCTACTCCTCCTACAGTTTTGGTCTGATTTCAATATAACCTGACACACAAGTAGACTATTCTAAGATACATAATTCTGTATATCGGTTTTTGATTTCGATGAACGGTGTTGCCGTGGTTACTTGAAATAGAAATTTCTGGGAAATACATTCAAAATGCTACTCCAAATACAGTTTGAGTCTGATTATAATATAATTTTGCAAATAGACTACACTGAGATACGTAATTATCAGTTTTGTATTTTTGATTTTGATGATTGATGTTGCCATAGTAATTTAAATTGAAAATTCTGTAAAAATTTATTAAAAGCTACTACTACAGTTGTAGTCTTATTTATTGCTTATTTATTGCTTTTGTAAAGTCCCAACTGCTACTTTTCTCTTCCTTTATCATAAGTGCAAACCAGTAGAGCTACAGTCTCGACAGAGACTTCTGGTTAATTTAATATATCTCGTTAACAAAACAAACAGTTACTATAAATAATTTTTTAACGATTCGTTAAGAAGTTGTAACCCCGGTTCGATCCAAAGTGAAAGTAGAATATTTTTTAGTTTGGGACCTTTTTAATTTAAATCTTTGTTTTCTAATGTGCTTCGAAATGAAATGTTTCAAAACACCAGGACTATTCTTTTTAATGACCAGACCATGCAAATCTTTCTCGTAAATGATTATTCAACGTCAAGCAACATCTTCGGAACATCGGGATAAAGAAAGATAACTCTAATTGTCTTACGACAATTTGATCAAAACTAAATATTTGTTCTTTTCTTTGGTTTTAGTTATATGATATAAACAACATCACACCACTGTTTTGATTTCGTTTCTGGTATCAGCCCTCGGGGGGTCTCGGCCCGCGCCCTCCGGGCTTGGGCCGATACCAACCGCGCGGGCTGATACCAGGGCCGAGATCAAAACAGCAGTGTGATATTCTATATATATCACATGAATATCTAGGTCAAGTTCTGTTTTGGGTACGAACGCACCATTTTTGACATAGTTATGCCCCTTGGACTTAGAAAAAAATCAATTATTTGCAGTTTCCTTTCATTTTCTTTGCAACCGTTGCACATACTGAAATGAAATTTAGCCTACAGATTTATCAGAGGTACCGGTATATTTAGGTCAAGTTCTGTTTTGGGTACGATCGCACCATTTTTGACAGAGTTATCCCCGTGAACTTACATATATAGGAAAAATTTTCTACTCGGAAACAACAAAGCCGTGATAGGCCATATTTTTAAAGAAGCATCCTAAGGTAGTGAAGAATCAAATTTGTTATATCATGACCCCGGGGGTATGGTGAGGCCACAATGAACGATGAAAGCTTTTCGTAGGAAAAAAAGGAAAAATCTTCAAAAATCTTTTCCAGAACAAGAAAGCCAAGATTGGTCATATTTATAGGGAAGCCTCCTCAGATAGTGTAGGTTCAAGTTTGTTCAAATCATGAAGCCCCCCCTCCTTCCCACCGGGTAGGGTAAGGCCACAATGTACGATCAAAATAGGAATATTCATGAAAAATCTTTGAAAATCTTCTTCTCAAGAACAACAAAGCTATGATTGGTCCTATTTATAAGGTAGCATGCTCAGGTTGTAAATATTCAAGTGTATTGACATCAGGATGGGCCCTCATGGACAATCAAAGTTTTACATGGAATATATAGAATGTTGCAATGTTTATTAGGGCTTTTCGCTTTCAGGCGAAAAGCCCTTATTGTTTTCGTCTTGTTTTATTATCATTATACCTAACACTTTTTGGTCATGGATTTAAAGAACATCATTTCAGATATGTAATTTATAACAATACCATTAGACAGCATATCTAAAAGTCTCCCGTAAGTAAGGTTTTGCACTCCGTCACTTCCGGTATTTATGAGTCAGAAACTAAAATTTCTTTAAAGCCTTACACTTTCCTTATTTTACATGCAATTTCGTTCAAAATTCAGGAATATATTCCTCAAAGTCATATCTACAAAAAAGTCATCGTTAGTGTTTTTGCATCTATGGTACTTTTTTGTGTTATAGGGCTCCACAGTTAAGAAAAGGGGGGATTGAAATTTAAAATTTTGAAAACAATGTAGGAAATTTATTTCGAAGGTTAAATATTGTTAATCAACGTAATTAAAGGCTGTAATGTAAGTTTCATGTCCATCAGAGCAGAACTTCCGGTTCTAGAAGGCTTTGAAATTGTCTATGGGAGTTTCTATAGTGAAAAAAATTCATGTGTGTTCCATTATCTTAAAAGGAAAGCAAACAGTTCTTGTAATATTTACAGGGAATAATTGATTTAGAATTGTCCTCAGCTGAAAGGGTTAAGAAAACCAAATCCCGGAAAATTAAGGATTTTTAAGGGTCAACTCTAAAAATCGTTTTTTCACTGTAACTTTTTTATTTGTCAACCAATCTTCAAACTGATTTCAGTTTTGAGTTAAACATAAGAGCAATTTCAAATTTATGGTCCGTGGGTCACTTTTTAAACCCTTAAAGGACTTTTAGAGACCTGAAATTTTGTATTTCTAAGTATTTTCAAAAATTATTGCGCAAGAATTATTTCCCTTTGTCAAATTGTTAGAGTCAAATATGCTCTCTGTGTTACAATTTTGGTATGGATATGTAGAATACTTCCGGTTTTATAAGGACCTTAAAATTGGCTATGGAGATTTCTATGTTAAATTTGAAATCATGCAATGTCCATTATATCCAAAGGGAAACAAGCAAGTCTCATGATATTTCACATGAAAAATTACTCTAGCATTGCCTTCCGGTGGTTAGGTCTTGAAAATATTTTTGTTTAAATAAAAGGGATTTTAGTGGTCGGTACAGAAAATAGTTTCTTGCCTGGAACTTTTTAATTAATCTTCTATCTTCAAACTGATTTCGGTTTTGAGATAAGCATAAGAAGGACAGTTTAAAGATTATGGTCCGTGGGGTCACTTTTTGACCCCTTATGGGTGTTTTAGAGACCTGAACTCTTCTATTTTTTAGTAATTTCAAAAATAATGATGCAAGAATTATCTCTCTCTTTGTCGACCTGTTTGGAGTCTAATATGCTCTCTATGTTTCAATTTTGGTATGCATATGAAATGTACTTCCGGTTTTATAAGTACCTCAAATTTGTCTATGGAGATTTCTATGTTAAATTAGAAATCATTCAATGCCCATTATCTCAAAAGGGAAGCAAGCAATTCTTGTGATATTTCACATGAATAATAACTCTAGTAATGTCTTCCGGTGGATAGGTCATGAAACAAGGTTCCTGCAAATAAAAGGGATTTTAGGGGTCAGAACAGAGCAACCGTTTTTTGCCTGTAACTTTTTATTTGTCAACCAATCTACAAATTGATTTTCGTTTTGAGTTAAGCAGAAGAAGCGCAATTTAAAAATTATGGTCCGTGGGGTCACTTTTTGACCCCTTATGGGTGTTTTAGAGACCTGCACAAAATTTTAAAGTAATTTCAAAAATAATTGCGTAAGAGTTATCTCCCTTTGTCCATCTGTTTAGAGTCTAATATGCTCTCTTTGTTTCAATTTTAGTATGAATATGAAGAGTACTTCCGTTTCTAGTAGTCCCTTAAAATTGCCTATTGAGATTTCTATGTTAAATTTGAAATCACGTATGAACCATTATCTCAGAAGAGAAACAAGCAATTCTTGTAATATTTCACAAGAATAATAACTCTAGCATTGTTTCAGGTATTTAGGTCATGAAAATAAACTTTCTTAAATAAAAAGGGATTTTGGTGGTCAACACAGAAAATAGTTTTTGCCTGTAATTTTTTTATTCACCAATCAATCTTCAAAGTGATTTCGGTTTTGAGTTACGCATAAGAAGGTCACTTTAAAGGTTATGGGCCGTGGGGTCACTTTTTGACTCCTTATAGGTGTTTAGTGAATTGAAAAAACATTTGTTTTTGGTATATTTTGAATAATCATGAAAGATCTCTTTGAGTAGCCGTTGATGAATATAGTGACTTGTTATTGCTTCATTATTGATATCATCAGAACTTAAAGCATAATGAACCTTTTGAATTTTTATTATGTAATAAGCTCCTTAGTTTTAGGGGTCGAAAAGCCCTCCGTTTTTGTTGAACGACAAAAATACGGTCTAGTTTAAAATAGAAATTTCTTAGATTTTCTTTTAAACGCTACTCATGCTACACATTTGACATATGGAGAAATCGTGTGCATTTAATACAAGAGATTTCTCCCAAGTGATTAATATCAATTATAATCATCAGGTCCTGCAAAAACTAAAAAGAAAAAAATACAATTTCTTTCTTTTTTTTTTTTGTATATTTAAACATGGAAGTCTACTTTGTTTTATTTCTTTAAGCCCCTGACATAGTTATATATGATTAGCATTTTGCGTGACTGACAGTTGCCAGTTCTTGATACTGTCTTTTTATTAATAAAAAAAAAAGTAGGTTACACCGATGCAAGAAATTGCCGTTTTCAAATTAACAAGAGGCTTACGGACCTTAAGGTCACCTGAGTATCATGTAACAACTTTCCAGCAATTGAATTTGCTTCGTGTTTTAAACCAAAAGCCAATGAATTCACAATTTTGAGAGAGGCACCATTGTTTGTCATAATTATACACTTAACATGCTTACTTTGGTTACTTAAGGATGTATTCTTCTGATACCCGGAAAAAAACGTGCATTAAACTTTCCACATGCTTATATTTTTCTGAAAGTGTAATATCCAAGGAATAATTTAAAGACAAGAAAAGTGTACGTTAGTGTTCATCTAAGATAGATCCAACCCCTCCAACATAGGCCAAAATAGAGCATGAGAAATTTCATTAAAAAAGCTATTCAGTAAAATACCTCATAAATTTATAAATACAATCAATTTAAACTTAATTTGGCTTAAATATACGTCAAAGTATTGCAAAGTTAATTTTAAGCAAAATTTGTGCAAAAAAACCCCAATTTGATAACTTGTACCCACAAATGTTCTTCACCGTGTCAAATTTAGGCAAATTTTTCCCTATAAAATTGCTCGAAAAACCAGAGAAAAACATATTTCTACAATTAAACTTTTTCAGAAAATTGTAGTACAGTTTCTTTAGGTATTATGGTTCCTTTTCATAGCATGAAAAGTAGGGTTAGTATACATATAAGAAAGTTTTGATATTTTTTATATCCCCACCCCCTATTTCTTTTTCAGCATTTAATGAAAATAAATCAAGGCATTTAGGCTTCAAAGTATGTGTTTTATTCACCAAATATTCAAACTTAGTGTGATAATTTCAGGTAATAATTGCAATTTTGTTATGAAAAGCTATTTATGAACAAAAAGTAATCATTTAACAAATAAAAACTTCATAACAGTTTGTTGGATGTCCTCTTTTTCTCTTGCTCTGCGGGTTCCGGATTGGGTCCTGGTGTGTGGTGATGGATGGTGGCTTCCCTGGGATCTGTCATATCCAGTCCCACTTTCTCAATCTGATTTGCATGGTTTTCTCCATCTGATTTTAGTGGGTCTTAAACCCTCTCTTCTAAAGTTTTTCATTTGTGATTCTTGTGAAAAGAAGACTTACCCTGAAGAAAATTATTTTAGAAAAAAAATAGACTATACATACTGGTAATATCACTGTTCAAAAATGTGAAATCGTTATTTTGTCCATCTGACTTTGTTTTTATGAACCCAAGCCTGTAGTTAAGAATCAAATAATTTTGACATGTTTATGATGTTTCAGAAATATTCCATTTTTTTAACCCGCATAGGCCGCCATAGAATGAAGCGACCTAGTTTCTTATCGAATGTAAACAGCTAAAAATTATGGTGTTATCCTATTATTTTCGTACTGTATGTCTATAGAGTTGGGATAGATATTTTGCATTTACAATATCAAAGGAAATTTATCATATATTACGAGCTGAAGTTGCAATAAAAAGAAAAAACGAATGCTGTCGTCTGCACGCATCTCCTTAGGCCTAACGTTCCGTACTTGTATGTAACATGTTTATGCTAAGTTTCAGTTTGCGATGTAACCATGTATTTTGAAAGTTGCTGTTAATAATGCATAAACATTGCTATTTTCAATAAATTTGAAAGCAATGGAAACCTAAATTTTCGCTCTTCCCACTGCTACTGGAACATCGTCAATACACTTCGTCGCTCTTGGCTGGCATGTTTGGGGACCGCTTTCGAGAATGTACCTGTAGTCCTAATTGTGATATAGGCAGTTTTTTTAATGTTTTAAAATTTCTGTCGTTTGGCTCTTTGAAACGGAGTGCCTTTCGGCATTCCTGTCGTTTTGAAACGGGCGATCCCGTCTTCATCCCCTCTAGATCATGTCGATTTCTCTTGTCGACTTTCTAGGCCTATGTCGTAAATATAGTAATTTTGCACACGTCTTAGTCATGAATACAACATAGAAAGATTTTTTTATTTAAAAATGAATATAGTTAAACATGTTAGTCATAAAAATTTTAAAACTTATTTGTATATTGTTATCAGTTTGAATTTTACGACATGTGTAAGTATACGAAGACCCACTTGGGGTAAAATAATCAGAAGAATACATCCTTAATACAAGAGTAACAAAGAGAAAATGCATTTCCACTTTATAACGACCAGTTTTGCACCCTTCCCCACAGGAACCACTGACCCTGGGGCCATATATTTCAAAGTTTTGGAAATTTCATCATGAATTTTATTTTATCATAAATGGTTGATTAATACCAAAGAACAGATTTCAAAGCATTAATTTATTTTCAGACTAAGGATTAATATCCGCTCCCCAAGTACCCCTCAAAATTTAGCATTTTGGGACGAGGCGCCTTTCTTCATCAGAAAATATGTACTTAGATGAATGGCATATTACTCAGGAGAAAAGGAAAACATTTTCAAAAATTAATGCATTTTCACTATATAAACATTAGAGCTTCGCCCTAACACCAGAACTCCTTACCCAGGGGCCCTGAAGAAAACAAATTGGAAAGAAGCATCCTTCCTCATCATGACTATGTACATCATAGTTCATTGGATTTATACCCAGGAGCAGCGGAGATTTCCAAAGAATTGATGCGATTTCACTATATAATAACACAAAACCCCTGACCCTGGGGCCATGAAATTCACAATTTTGGTAGAGGCACTCTTGCTCATCATAACTATGTACTTAGTTAGTTTATTTAATACCCAAGAGAAGAGAAGAAGATTTTAAAACAATTTAAGTATTTTCACTATAATCAAGAGAGCCCCGCTCTAACACCAGAACCCCCCGATCCTGGGGCTATGAAATTCAAAATTTTGAAAGGCCATATTCAACATAACTATGTACTTGGTTAGTTTATTTAATACCCAAGACAGAGAAGGATTTTCAGGGAAATAATCCTTTATACTATACAATCTATTTAGCTCCAACCTAGCATTGGAACCCCTGACCCTGGGGTCATGAATTTCACAATTCTGGCAGAGGACTCAATGCTGATTACAATGCCAAAAGCTAGTCTGGAAAATCTGACGTTTTTTCTGGCTTTTTACGATTTTGATATTTTATATGCCAGGAAAACGTCAGAACCGGCGCCATTACCAAAACTGGGAATTCGCCCCTCGAACCGGAGGCGGCATTCTGAGGTTATTTTCGATACTTGCAAACCAAATTAAATGCTGAATTCACATTTTATCAATAGTTAAATACCTTTCGTACTCACCAACATCGTTTTATGGTTCGTTTATGAAATAATATAACCCGGTAAAACATTTTATCTGACTGTCTAGATCTGTTATCATTTCGTGCATTTTAATATCTTGCAAGTTCTGAATCGGAATGTGGAGTGGTAATTTCTTTTCATCGATTTGATAGTTTTCGGATTTTCCAGAAAATT
>NW_026929881.1:0-10960 GCF_032062105.1 Saccostrea cuccullata
AGAAAAGCTGGGCAATGGGCTCCTTCCTCTTCATCTGTTCCTGGCTGGCTGGGCAGTGGGCTGGCTGGCTGGGTGTCCCGCGTTGTACCACGTCCGAGTGCCTGAAAATATACAACTGAGACGAGATTAGTAAACATTCAAACCAATGAAACAAAGCACACAAATTCAAGGAAATTACAACAAAATCAATGTTAAGGGGTGGGGGATGGTTAGTACTGTTAGATTAAAAAAGTGCTCAGAAGACAGAGGAGAGACAGAAGGAAAGAAATAAATTCAAAATGCTTCTCTGTTAGGCTGCCTGGTTGCGGCATTGGATCCTCGGGGCGGCTGGGCTGGGCTGGGCTCTTCTTCTTTCTGCGCATCCTGTCAATTTGAAGTCAAGAGGTCAAATGCTGATACGGTCAAAATATTTGGCAAGGCAAGATAAAAAAGCTAAAAGATGTACAGTGTGAAACTTACCTCCTCTTCTCTCCTTGCCTTTTTGGGATCCTCCCGGGTCAGCATACCCCCCCTTTTCCCTAACAAAGCAAAATCAAGCATCAAAACAACTTCCCCTAGAGTTAACAAAATTTCAGTGAGTGCAAAGAGCAAAGTTATGATACCTTTTAACACAAACACAGAGTAATTAAAGTGGACACACTGCAAGATATGACTGCCAGATATGTTTGCTGTGTCTTACCTGCACGTCAGGGATTGACCGCAGTGGATCACAGAACTGCTGCGTATGGTGATGCTCTGCTGTACTTCCACGTGACCAGGGCAGTCCAACCTCATACCTGTTAAGGAGGCGGGGGGGTCAAAAATTAACCGAAATTAACCACCAAATTTAACTTATTTTTTTAGATAGGGTATTTTAAGCTGTCAACTATCACTTGGCAAAGAAAAAATTCATACATTTTATTTTTAAAATTTAATCATTTTTGTATATCTTTACATGGAGCTCTTCTTTATAAGGGGAAAGAAATAGTCTGAAAATGGCTGCCACCCCCCAGCCTCTTTAAAGAGTTTCCCTTTTCTTTAGAAGAAGAGTTTTTAAATATCTTTTAATGTAAAACTTGGATCCTCCATTTTGGCCCCACCCCATCCCTGGGGGTTATATTTTAACAAACTAGAATCTAAACTACCTGAGGATACTTCCAATAAAAATCGCTAATCATGGCTTTACAGTACCTTAGAAAATTTTTTTTTAAAAATTTTCCTATATATTCCTATGTAAAAGTTTGATCGGCCATTGCAGCCCAACCCTACACTCGGGGGGGATATTTGAAAAAACTTGAATGTACACTACCTGAGGATGATTTAACATGAGTTTCATCTTTCCTGTCCCTATGGATCTTGAAAAGATTTTAAAAGATTTTTCCTACATATTCCTATGTAAACTTTGATCATTCATTGTGGTCCCATCCTACCCATCCTACCCCCCGGGGGTCATAATTTAAACAAACTTGAATGTACACTACCAAATATGGTTTCATTTTTCCTGTCCCTATGGATCTTAGAAGATTTTAAAAGATTTTTCCTATATATTCCTATGTAAACTTTGATCGCCCATTGTGGCCCCGCCCTACCCCCGGGGGTCATGATTTGAACAAACTTGAATGAACCCTACCTGAGAAAATTCCCCACATGATTTTCATCATTCCTGGCCAAGTTGTTCTGGAGAAGAAGTTTTTTTAAAAATGCCATTAATTTTTCATTAATTCATAAATATCTCCCCTTGGAAGAGGGTGTGGCCCTTCATTTGAAAAACTTGAATCCCCTTTAACCAAGGATGCATTGGTTGAAATTGGTCGAGTGGTTTTTGGGAAAAGATGAAAATATGAAAAGTTTACAACGACGACGACAACGACAGACAGACAAATTTTGATCAGAAAAGCTCACTTGAGCCTTCGGATCAGGTGAGCTAAAAAATTCAAAAATGGAAAAATAAATGCCGCCAACTGACAATTTTTTTTAAAAATTGGATGAGCATCTAGGAATTTTTTAATCATGGCCTAAGAAAAAGATTTTAAAAGATTTTTTTCCCCCTATATTCCCTTTGTTAAACTTTGATGGTTCATTGTCACCGCCCTTTCCCCCCGGGGTCATGATTTTTACAAAATTGAATCAACACTACCTGCAGATGCTTCCATTAAAATAGGTACCCATGTGGTGCAGTGGTTAGAGCAGATGCTCTAAGTCACCTTGGGTCCTAGTTTGAATCCCTCTGTGGGACGTGGAGCCTGTTATTGGACGAGTCCATATCAACCGAGGTCCCTTCGCAGTAGGTGCTGGCACGAAAAAATCCCTCTATGCTCAATGGCCCTGAGTATGTAATATAGGTCAAAATTTGTTGCTCTCCACCGGCAATGGTGGAGTCTCCATGGAGACTCATTTTAGTGAAAAATTCTTGAGAGGGACTTTAAAATACATTCAATCAATCCATGTAAATATAACCAATAATGTCTTCACTAATCTTGAGGAGAAGATTTTTTAAGATTTTACCTATATATATCTATGCTAAACTTTGATCATCCATTGTGGCCCCACCCTACCCCTGGGGGTCATGTTCTAAAACAAACTTGAATCTACAGCACAAGAACAAACTAGAATCAACTAGAACAAACTAGCTTCAATATAAATACTCAGTATCACCAATCATGGCTTAATTTGCTGTTATTAAAGAGAATTAAGATTTTAAAAGATTTTTCCTATATATTCCTATGTAAAACTTAAAATACCCCTGCCCTAACCCCTGGGGTCATGATTTGAACAAACTTGAATCTACAGCTGGTCAACTCCTGAGGAGTTTCCTCATGAGTTTCATCTTTTCTGGCCCAATGGTTCTTGAGAAATTTTTCCTATATATTCCTATATAAAACTTGAATCAGCCATTGTGGCCCCGCCCTACCCCCGGGGGTCATATTTGAAGAAATTTGAATCTACACTACCTGAGGAGGATTCCACATTAGTTTCATCTTTCCTCCCCAGTGGTTATTGAGAAAAGGTTTTTTAAAAAGATTCCTTTAAATTTTTCATTAATTCATGATATTTATCTCCCCATTGGAAGAGGGCATGGCACTTCATTTGAACAAACTTGAATCCTCATGGATACTTTATTGCAAGTTTGGTTGAAATTGACTAAGTGGTTCTTGAGAAGAAGATGAAAATGTGAAAGTTAATGACGACAACGACAATGACGCCAACAACAACAATGCCAACCATGATGATAGACAATGGACAAATTTTGATCAGAAAAGCTCACCTGAGCCTCCGGACGGCTAAAAAGCACTTAATAGAAAAAAATTATATATATCACACTTCAAAAGCTGCACTTATCTATGAGCACAATTATATTTAGTAAAATTTGTGATCAGATTCTAGCTAGATCATCTTATCTGTGCTAAATGTAAAATTAAAAATATAGAGGTCAAGGTCAGATAATATATATACAAATTAATAGGTTTTTAAATATTTTTTTTTATTTTGGTGAAACATTTTTTTTTTGAAACAAGTTCTATTCAAAATGGTGAATGGTTGGATCGAATTTATGGTGAATGTCAGAGTCTGACACAGTTTAATAAAATGGGGCATAGTAAGACCAGGAGAAAGGGAAAGGTCTCAGCTCAGAAAATAATGACAATTGGTTGAAAAGTTCCCAGCAATATGTATCAGTGAATTCTGATAACAAAAACCTTGAATAGTTATATTTAAAACTGGGCTCAACACAAAATAAGAGTAAGGTCAAGGTCACATGAAAACTCAAGATGTCAGATTGAATAATTTAAATCAATAATATGAATTTTGGTTAAATTCTTGTGAACAGTTTCTTAACCAATATCAAGTGCAAAGCCCCTTTATGTAACACATCACTGTGCAGTCATCTACGGTATTTTATCTGAGTGTAGCTGTATATACTAGTAAGGATGTATATGGTCAGAGACTAAACACCGAAGTCCCCCCAAAATTTTCAGTTAATATATTTAAATGAAAGTTTACTAATAAATGACACCCCAACGCCCCTTCCCTCCCCGCCCCGTTGCTGCAAAAAAGAAACAAAAAAGTAAGACTGACTTATTTTTTTTTTTTGGGGGGGGGGGTCTTACTTTAAAAAAAAATGATGAACATGGATTATTCAAATACCCCCTCGCCTGTCTAAGAAAAAATAATTCTGGATCTCTCGTCTTACTTGTCCTTCAATTTAACATGACTGATATTAAAAGGGAAATTTTTTTTAAAGACAAAGAAAGAGAAATTCAAGTGTTTGATACAGCAGGTAAAGATCCAACATTGTTTAAGTTTACCGTTAAACCCCATTAATTTCCTCTAATTACACATTTCATACAATCAACGATTCATAACAAAAGTACTTACAAAAAAAACTTACATTTTATGATTAATGTGTATCTTTTTTATCTGCATAGTCTCTACCTGAAATTGGACTGCCCGCGCCTTTACATGAACACTTCTCACGATTTCCACGAGCTCGGCAATCGGAACATCACTCGGCCTTTTCCGTAATGATCAGTCGATTCTCGACTTGAGGGAAAAAGGCCGATGATTTTCCCGATTGCGAGCTCGGAACACCGGAAGTGTTTTCAAATGACTTAATGAATAAATAATACATGATTATGATCTGGATAAATATCAAATCAAATCAAAATGAAATAAATTAATTGTTATTAAAATTTATTTTTGTTTAGATTTTTTGTTTTGACCAGCCAGATAAAAAACGCGTTTCCGAGCATGCAAAAAATGGTATTTTTAATTGGCTGCAATCTTTTACATTCATTAGGATATTCTACATTCTAACAGAAACAAAAATTATTAAAATTTATAATTTTATGAAATGTATCATAGGTGTCGGAACCGGGGGGTGGGAGGGGGAGGCTTAGCCCCCTTTTTTTCAAATATATAAAGATAGATTATGTGATAATTTACTCTCACTCTCAGGATGTAGTAAAAGACGAGTACCACTTTTTATTAAATTGTAAAGAATATTCCAATTACCGGTACAGATCAGATTTATTTTCTAGTATTAAATGTAACCAAACATTTTCTATGTCAGATTTGGATGTGTAATTTTCCTTTTAACAAATTTTCCTAGGCAGACCTCAAAATATCTTTACCTTTCATACACACCGTGTAAAGGGGCCATGCGGGGTTTCGGTTAAGTAACATATGGGGTTTCAACTCCGAAGCGGTGATTTTTTGCGTTTGGAAAATTCTTTGCTAATCAAATGACATGCGCACGGGTTGTAAGAATGTATTAATTACCTACCAATTTAGTGCAATAGGCTTTTTGAAAGCCTTACGGTTTATGCTAACACTTCTGGACAGTTCAGTCGACTGGAAAAAGTTGTGGTGTCGCTGATATTCTTTGTCTTTAATTTTCAAAAACGGACGTTTAAAGCTCATTTTGAGGATGATAGATAAAGATTGATACAAAAACAAACCATGCAAGCTTTCTTCTCCGTAAACTTGATTTCTATAAGAAATATGAACTTTTGTGACCAAATTCTGCTGTGCCTAACGGGGTTTCAAGGTTTGTTAACATGGGGGTTTCAACTCAAAGGCTTTTTTATGTTTAAATCTTTGTTTTCTTTCAAGAATATGGCCGGATTTCGTCCATTCACCACGAAGAAAAAGTGAATGGTCATTTGTTGGGCAAAAGGCTTATTTGTCAACTAGATGAACAGATATGAATGCTCACTCAAGAGGCAGGTTGCGTCTCCTAAAAAAAATAGATTTCCCTGTTGTAAATTAAATGGGGGAAGGAATTTGCACTAGCATGGGGGCACTTTTTAAACATATTTTTTTTCTATTGAAAATCTTGAAACTCCTCTTTTGTTGCAGTGTCGTCAAATAAGGGTAATGTAGTAGTACATAAATAAAATTTGGCACTGAAAAAATCCCCCCCCCCCTCCTACCCCCCTTTCAAATAAAAAACTTTTCGAGTTTGAACCTTGTTTTTCTTTTTGTTTGTTTCAGAGATTTTCGGTAAGTTTTTTTTTTTCTCTCCCCCCCCCCTTTTTTTTTAACAAGAATGCGTTGTCCCTGCTAATATTCCCCCGAGCGTCTTTAACAGTTTTAACATTACAATCTCCTACCCAGATTTTCTAAAGGGAAACCCAGTTCCATGATGTGCCTCTAATGTGAAACTAATTTATTTGATTGAACGCCATTTTTTTACATACACGTAAACTATAGCGTTGTACAGGAACTGTAAAAAAATATTGAAAAAAATACATGTATATGAAAAATATACATAGAGAGCAGCGGTTAAAATAAGTTCCTTAAGAATGGATTTTCTAAATTTGTTTTTGAAACCATTAATAATTTTTTTTGTATAATTGCAAAGGTAGTTCGTTCCATATTAAAATTTTGGTGCGATGGTCTAAGATTCATGTCGCTGAACTTTTTTGTACCATCAAGGGGACTGTAAAAAGTTTTTGGGAAAAAAGCACTTTTTTATTTGAATTTTATTTTGACAAAAGTTCAATTATTTTCTAGTGACTGGACCACTAAACAGTTACACTTAACGTCAGAATTTTGAATGGTATCCTAAATTTGATTTAAAATTTCTATAGCATTCAAAATGCTACAAAACACAACAAGCCTTCTCACTGCGGATTGAATACATAGTAGGGATTCTATGCATTTTCAATACTCTTCAAACACTTAAATGTGCATTGTTATGACTCAATTTAATTAAAATCAATGGACCTGTTAATTTATCGTAAAAATGTAATATTTGTACGCCCCCCCCCCCCTTCCGCATTTAACATTCAACGCACATACGACTTTACATGTACATCTTTGAAGCACAACAGGTCTGAAAAGGGCTAAATTCAGTAGAAATGATAATGAAAATTACGGTTTTAAAGATATAGAAAATTAGAGAATTTTAATATTATAAGAATTATTTTAGTTTGGATGTCGAACGTCTTATAAAAGTGTCACCTGTAATCATCATAATAACACATTTTTAAAAGCTAAATAAAATTTTATAAAATGCAGCTCTTTTGCTTTTAAAATTTTTTGGGATGACATGGCACTATTATACGACCGACGATATAAAAAAAAAAATTTGAAATGCGTACGTCTTTGCACGCAGGTGAAAAACAAAACTTGTGCCTTCCATGTAGCCATTCACTTTTTCTTCGTGATGAATGAGCCAGAAATCCATATTCAAAGATTAAAACATAGAAAAAGACTTACAATGAAAGATTTCAATAGAAATAAAAGTTATGCTTGGAAAAATGACACCCCCCTCCCAATCCCACATTTACTACAGGGAAATCTATTTTTTTTGTAGGAGACGCAACCTGCCTCTTGAGTGAGCATTCATATCTGTTCATCTAGTTGACAAATAAGCCTTTTGCCCAACAAATGACCATTCACTTTTTCTTGTGGTGAATGGACGAAATCCATATTCTTGAAAGAAAACAAAGATTTAAACATAGAAAAAGCCTTTTAGTTGAAACCCCCTATGTTAACAAACCTTGAAACCCCGTTAGGCACAGCAGAATTTGGTCACAAAAAATTTATATTTCTTACAGAAATGAGATTGTTTAAGGAGAAGAAAGTTTGCATGGTTTGTTTTTGTATCAATCTTTTTATCATCCTTAAAATAGCTTTAAACGTCCGTTTTTGAAAATTAAAGAGCAAAGAATATCAGCGACACCACAACTTTTTCCAGTCGACTGAACTGTCCAGAAGTGTTAGCATAAACCGTAAGGCTTTCAAAAAGCCTATTGCACTAAATTGGTAGGTAATACATTCTTACAACCTGTGCGCATGTATTGGCTCCCAAAAAATTCATTAGCAGAGAACTTTTACGAATATATTTTCCAAATGCAAAAAATCCCCTTCGGGGTTGAAACCCCAATGTTATTAACCGAAACCCCCCATGTGCCCCTTTACACGGTGATACATGCACAGGCAATCTCTACTGTAATATTTGTGTATATACATTTCATTTATTTTTGTGAAAAGTGACATATATGGCCGATGGGCCGGGTTTTGGATATTAATTGTTGTATTAAATGTTTCTTCTTGTACTGTATAACATCACTATAATAAAAGATTTACTTCAGTACTTATATCCCTTATTAAGGGATTGAAAATTGGGCTTTAACCGTTTTAGTTGGTTTATCCCCCCCCCCACCCCCACCCCCCCCCCCACTTTCAATTATCTCCCCCCACTTTCTTTTTTTTTTTACATAATTCTTTATTTTTGTTTTTCATTTAAACAATAAAACTTTTTTTTTGTTTTTGCTGGAATTTACGGAAGCAGCTGTTGCAGAAAAAAATACCTAACCCGCGCAAGCGGGTTATGTAAATTTTTTCTGCAATAGCTGCTTCCGTTAATTCCATAATACATAACAAACAAAAAAAACATTTTTTTGTTTATATTTATATCTGTTTAAATAATCATTTAAAGTAGGATTTAAAAGATTAATTATTGTATTAATAATGCAAACGTCTTTATACGTTTCATTATGGAACACCCACTGATCAAGAAATATGAACAGGCGACATGCCTAATGTAGTTCATGTAGTGATTAACGCAATGGGTTTTCTTAAGAAATAACGGGGAAAATATTAGTGGATGTAAATATATTCTGTTATTTCATACAATAAATGATTAATAACACATACAGAGGATGTAATTTTTTTCATCTTAGAAAGAGATGGAAAGAGAGAGAGGAGGAGGAGGGGGAGGGAGGAAAAAGCTGGGAGGGTAAGAAAAGGAGAAAGGAGTGCGTGCATACATAATATCTACATAAATCTAAAAATTCATTGAAATAAAAGCTTCCAACAGTTCCAGCAGGTATCAAACAAAATCCTTTTCACCATTTCTGTATGCAATATATTTTTGAGTTTCAAAAAATGTATTCATAAGCGCATTTCAAATTTTGTCAAAAACAGTATTTTACTGTAATTTGATATAATAGATTACTAATTTGATATATAACAGATTACTAATTTCTTATAACAGATTAATAATTTGATATAAAAGATTCTTAATTTGATATAACAGATTTATAAACAGATAAACCAGATTACTAATTTCTTAAAATAGATTACTAATTTGTTGTAACAAATTACTAATTTTTTATAACAGATTATTAATTTGATACAACAGATTATTTATTTGTTAAAACAAATTATTAATTTGAAATAACAAATTAGTAATTTAATATAACAAATTAGAAATTTGATAAAGCAAATTACTACTTTTGACAAAATTTGAAATGTATACGGATCTAAGAAAGCCATATCAAATCAAAAATCTTAGTATAAGTAGGATTTTGAAAAAATTGAACTGTCAAAGTTTTTGGCCAATAATAAGGCTTTAGTGGGTCTTTTGAGAGCTTTTCCAGCAAGTCCTTTTTTATTATAAAAATTTCACGCATACGAAAGAATTAATGACATTTGATGTATTTCATATTAAATTTTACCAAGAGCTACCCACTAAAAATATTCTGGTTTTTTTTTCTTTGTTCTCCGGGGAAGGTTTTTACGGAATTTTTTTTTGTCGAAAATTTTACTGCAAATTCATTTTGATCAATGTTGCCTTTGTTGCTCACAGCTTTATACAGAACCATGGTGGTCCACCACAGGAGCAGATCCAGGAATAGGGATTTTTGATTTAATTTACTTATACATGAGTTGGGTTGAACAGTAGGCATAAATGCCTGTCGAACAGCGTATTAAATTCAAAGTAGATTATATATATGTTACATGTAAACAGAGAGAGAGAGAGAGAGAGAGAGAGAGAGAGAGTTAAAATGAACAAAAACAAAACACAAATAAAAGAATTTATATTGTAACATTCTGTTGCATGCCTTAAATAAGATAACATTTTTTCTAGCATACAATTTCTTGATATGACTGCACAGAGTCATGTAAAATTTTTTTTTAATTCTTAGAAGCTAAATAATGAAACTATGTCCAACATAATGCATCGGGCAAAAAAAATTTTTTTAAAATGGCGAGAATTACCAATTGACGATTCTTTTGCCTAAACATGCTCAGAAATCCAGCTTTTTTATAGCCTATGTTTTTAATCATTTTCTATGAACAAAATGTCATAATTGACATGGGATCAACATAAAATAGATTGTCTCTGGCAGCACATATGGCTTGTGAATACTTTCTATAATTTTTTTGTACAATATACAATACACATTACAACTCAATCATTACACACGGTAAATGGACTGTTGTGATATAGGCCTAACGTTACACAGCAGATCCAGACAGAGCCGGTCTGCAAATCGAAAGAAGGTTGTTTCATTTATGGGGGTGACAGGATGAGTTTTCACTTTCGCATTTCCTATTTATGTTTATCCAAAGTGAAAACCTTTAAAATTTAATTTGTTAAAGAATAGAAAGAATTTTCTTATCCTAAGTTTGATTTAGTATGAAGAATTTTTTATTTAATTCCCGAAATTACCGAGCAAAGTTTATCTTCACACCCCTGTTGTTGATAGTGACCTCACCTGTCAACAACTTGCAATTCAGTTGCAGAAGAATGTGGACCCCCCACGTTTGGTGTTTGCCTTATTCTAATTTTCATTAATGGAAGCTTCTCAAAATGTGGATATCAGGTTTGCTTTTTTTTTATGATTTTTATGTCACCTTGCAATATTTGGCAAATGTTCCTATTATTGCCTTGATTAAGCAAACAATTTTGTTCAGCATGTGACAGTTATAAAAAAGGCGCAGAAAGGTGACGATAGTTTTGACTTTTGACATTGTTTTGGCATACCGTTATCTGCAACGCGTTGCTTATAAATTTTGGGGTACTTCTACTATATTTGAAAGGATGGATGGTTTTCCCAAAATTATCAGAAAAAGGCAAATTATCGATCTTAACGTTTTTACAGAATAAGCCGCATATTTAAAACTATCCTAATAATAAACGTACTTACACACAAAAGCAAAAGAAATGTAATTAGCAAAATACCGG
>NW_026929882.1:0-11078 GCF_032062105.1 Saccostrea cuccullata
AATTGCTACTTTAAATTGATAATTACAGACAATGAACCAGGATACTACATTGTTGATGAACTATTGAAAGAAAGGAAGAAAAATGGAAAAACAGAATTTCTTGTTAAGTGGGAAGGATATGATGATCCCACGTGGGAACCAGAAAGAAACATTCCCACACATCTTATTGAAGAATTTAACAAAGTGTGATTTTTTTTTTTTTTTTTGGGAAGTGAATATATTTAGTAAGGATGGTAATTTTTTGGTAACCAGATAATTGTATACATGTATTTTTCTGACTGAGTAACATTTAAGGTCATATGCAATGTAGTTTAAACTTGATTGGGTTCTTCCCTGCAGTTGAAGAGTTCCACTAAATTTGGATTTGTACACCTCTTGTAAAACAATTTTTGATGAAAAAAAAAATCTGGAATGTATGTTTTGTAACTTTTTAAAAAAAAATTTTTTGAATAATGCAAAAAATTTCACAATTTGATATCTTTTTGGAAACCCTTGTAAAGCATACTGATTTTTTTGCCTAAGAACATGTACCGGTAATGGTATTGTAAGGTTAAATTTAGAATATCTTGAAAAATTATAAGTAGTTGAGGTATGTTGCATATGTCCTTAATGGAACAGATAAGACTTGTTTACAATAAATAAATTTAAATAAATGTTATTGATGTTATATGCCATCCCTAGTTATTTTGTAAAAGCTTGAGTGTAAGAAAGGATAATTGATCTTTAGTTAAACAATAACAAAAGTATTTTACATGTTTTTTTACTATTAAGAAAATACCTCATTGCACATTTGTTAACCTAAAACTTTTATAGATATACTTTAATGAACCCAAATTTACCATTGATAGTGATTTATATTGAAAAAGGTTTATATACTTGGAGATGACCATAATAAATTCCATCCCTACGTGTACATTTATAGCAGATTCATAGTACTAACTGTAACAAGAACGAGTTGAGAGTTCTCTGTGTTTTATCATTGTCATACATGTGGAAGATATCAAAAGCAATCTTAAGTTCTCATTCTAGTATTTACTACATTGGTGGTGTTTGGCTGTGAGTGGTGTGCATACAGTTAAAATGAAGTTATTAGTACTTAATAGTGGACAACTTTCAAAGTTTCTGTAGCTATTGGCTAATTTTATGGAATTGGTTTGAAAAGTAAATTTTAGTTGATTAATTGTCCATTGTTTAATGTTTATTATGTTTAAATACCAGTTCGGTTTTTTTATTTTACTAAATGTACTTCTTTTTGTTTTAAAGCTACATAAACTTGTTGTTAAAAAAAATATTGTGAGTACAGTTCTTGCAGATTTAAGACTTTAAATGTATCATACCAAACACTTCCCTATTACTGCCTCCTATTTGCTAATTTTAAGTCATGATTTTACTATATGAGTATTGTCTGTAACTTTTCTTCTTTTGTATTTCATTTGTGCATTACTTGTCTACATATGTGTGTGTTATTTTTTTGTGTTTGTATTTGTTATATGTATACACTATGTACATTTTAATTGTGGTAAGAGTTTTAAGATACCAGTTGGTTATACAGCTTTAAGTTGGCTAATTATTATGTATATATGTGTATAATTCAACTACAATTGTATAAATAAAATTTACATTTTCTATAAATAATGTTTGTTTTTTTTAAATTGAAGTCAGTAAATATTGTTTAAGAACTTATTTACTTGCTTGAATTTTTTTTGGGGGAAAGAGATGTTGATATTGGACATTTATTGGATCTTTACCGTACTTCATTAAAAGGTATGGAAATCGGTAAGGAAAACCGTAAATTCTACACTAGTTTGAAAAAACCCTGTTGCTGAATAGTTATTATTCTGGGTGAAACAATTCCTGGGATTTGGAGAAAAAGGGAGCTATTTTGCAAACCTCCGGAAATATGGCTCGATAATGAAAAAAATCACTCTCCAATATTACTATTTCATACTAATGTACAGTGCAAATACCAATAAATGCGAAATAAATTTCATATACATATTATTAATTTGTGAAAAGGTTTATTGTCAACTGCATTTGGTCCTATTTAATTTTTATGCGGCTATATTTGCTCAATTCATGTCAATTGGGTTTCATGAGCATGATATTCCAAGTATTTTGTGAAAAAAAAAATAAATTTAGCCGCATATGACAAAAGATTATTTTTATGTGGCTGCATTTGCTCAATTCGAGTCAATTGGGTTTCATGAGCATGATATTCCAAGTATTTTGTGAAAAAAACTTTAATTTAGCCGCATATGACAAAAGATTATTTTTATGCGGCTAAATTTGCTCAATTCGTGTCAATTGGGTTTCATGAGCATGATATTCCAAGTATTTTGTGATGAAACTTAAATTTAGCCGCATATGACAAAAGATTATTTTTATGCGGCTATAATTGTTCAATTCGTGTCAATTGGGTTTCATGAGCATGATATTCCAAGTATTTTGTGATGAAGCTTAAATTTAGCCGCATATGACAAAAGATTATTTTTATGCGGCTATAATTGTTCAATTCGTGTCATTTGGGTTTCATGAGCATGATATTCCAAGTATTTTGTGAAAAAAGTTTAATTTCAGCCGCATATGACAAAAATTTATTTCTATGCGGCTGCATTTGCTCAATTCGTGTCAATTGGGTTTCATGAGCATGATATTCCAAGTATTTTGTGAAAAAACTTAAATTTAGCCGCATATGACAAAATATTATTTTTATGCGGCTGCATTTGCTCAATTCGTGTCAATTGGGTTTCATGAGCATGATATTCCAAGTATTTTGTGAAAAAAGTTTAATTTCAGCCGCATATGACAAAAATTTATTTCTATGCGGCTGCATTTGCTCAATTCGTGTCAAATGGATTTCATGAGCATGATATTCCAAGTATTTTGTGAAAAAAGTTTAATTTCAGCCGCATATGACAAAAATTTATTTTTATGCGGTTGCATTTGCTTAATTCGTGTCAATTGGGTTTCATGTCCATGATATTCCAAGTATTTTGTGAAAAAAGTTTAATTTCAGCCGCATATGACAAAAATTTATTTTTATGCGGCTGCATTTGCTCAATTCGTGTCAATTGGGTTTCATGAGCATGATATTCCAAGTATTTTGTGAAAAAAGTTTAATTTCAGCCGCATATGACAAAAGATTATTTTTATGCGGCTATATTTGCTCAATTCGTGTCAACTGGGTTTCATGAGCACGATATTCCAAGTATTTTGTGAAAAAAACTTAAATTTAGCTGCATATGACAAAATATTATTTTTATGCGGCTGCATTTGCTCAATTCGTGTCAATTGGGTTTCATGAGCATGATATTCCGAGTATTTTGTGAAAAAAAGTTAAATTTCAGCCGCATATGACAAAAGATTATTTTTATGCGGCTGCATTTGCTCAATTCGAGTCAATTGGGTTTCATGAGCATGATATTCCAAGTATTTTATGAAAAAAGTTAAATTTCAGCTGCATATGACAAAAGATTATTTTTATGCGGCTGCATTTGCTCAATTCGTGTCAATTGGGTTTCATGAGCATGATATTCCAAGTATTTTGTGAAAAAACTTAAATTTAGCCGCATATGACAAAAATTTATTTTTATGCGGCTGCATTTGCTCAATTCGTGTCAATTGGGTTTCATGAGCATGATATTCCAAGTATTTTGTGAAAAAAGTTTAATTTCAGCCGCATATGACAAAAATTTATTTTATGCGGCTGTATTTGATCATTTCTGGTCAAGTGGGTTTCATGAGCATGATATTCCAAGTATTTTGTGAAAAAAGTTTAATTTCAGCCGCATATGACAAAAATTTATTTTTATGCGGCTGCATTTGCTCAATTCGTGTCAATTGGGTTTCATGAGCATGATATTCCGAGTATTTTGTGAAAAAAAGTTAAATTTCAGCCGCATATGACAAAAGATTATTTTTATGCGGCTGCATTTGCTCAATTCGAGTCAACTGGGCTTCATGAGCATGATATTCCAAGTATTTTGTGAAAAAACTTAAATTTAGCCGCATATGACAAAAGATTATTTTTATGCGGCTATATTTGCTCAATTCGTGTCAATTGGGTTTCATGAGCATGATATTCCAAGTATTTTGTGAAAAAAGTTTAATTTCAGCCGCATATGACAAAATATTATTTTTATGCGGCTGCATTTGCTCAATTCGTGTCAATTGGGTTTCATGAGCATGATATTCCAAGTATTTTGTGAAAAAAGTTTAATTTCAGCCGCATATGACAAAAGATTATTTTTATGCGGCTATATTTGCTCAATTCGTGTCAATTGGGTTTCATGAGCATGATATTCCAAGTATTTTGTGAAAAAAACTTAAATTTAGCTGCATATGACAAAAGATTATTTTTATGCGGCTACAATTGTTCAATTCGTGTCAATTGGGTTTCATGAGCACGATATTCCAAGTATTTTGTGAAAAAAACTTAAATTTAGCTGCATATGACAAAAGATAATTTTTATGCGGCTATAATTAGCTGAATTCGTGTCAATTGGGTTTCATGAGCATGATATTCCAAGTATTTTGTGAAAAAACTTAAATTTAGCCGCATATGACAAAAGTTTATTTTTATGCGGCTGCATTTGCTTAATTCGTGTCAATTGGGTTTCATGTCCATGATATTCCAAGTATTTTGTGAAAAACGGTTTAATTTAAGCTGCATATGACCAAAAGTATGTTTCTATGTGGCTGCATTTGCTCATTTCAAGATATTCATGGAATAGTTGCATAACATTCACAACTTTTTCATACAAATGATCGTTTTCATCCGTACATAATCCAAATATAAAGGAAATGCAATTAAAATGTGCCCTTTGTTAAAATAATGTTTATATGCATATCCTTCATTTATTTGTAAAAATATTTTTCTATCCATCTGCATTTGGTATTTTCTATGCGGCTTTATTTGCGCATTTCAAGTCAATTAGGGTTCATTGGCATAATATGCACAACTACTTCACACAAATATTCATTTTTATCCTCACTTGTGATTATTTGGAGATGTTGCTTTCATATTTTACATATTTATTCCTTCTGACAATTCTCTTGGTACCGACATCCTTTATGTCTTCACCTCATATTTCACAGGTGTGTTCCTTATTACAAGGCCTTCCTTTGCACATCAACCCTGACCTTTGACATACCCTTGGAAAACTTGAACCTTGGTCATAACTTTTGAACTGTTAGTACTAGGGACATCTCTTATGTATATCTTTAATAACAAATTATGCTTTCCTGAATTCATATCCTTGTTAAACAATTTCTTGAAGGTTAAGAAGTTTAGAGTGGGACAATTTTTTTTAGTCAGTCATGAGAGGGCAATCAAACAATTAAGTAAAGATGGCCTTGTCTAAATCTTTTTAATGGTCAGTGTGTAAGTTTTTAAATTTCACAGTTGTTTTTATAGATGCATACTTTCTCTAGGTAATGTTTATCATCTCTTGACCTTTAAATTTTCTTGCCTTTGAATTTTTTTTTTAACTTCCACAAAACTGTCATATGGTGGCATCAATATGAAACAAACCACCCACACTTCAAATAATTGAACAATAACAGTACTGATTATTTATTATAAATATTCATTAGAATGATCATGCAATGGAGTACATGTATTTAAAACACAACAATTCAAAAGTTTCAATTCATGTCTACAATATTCAAAATATTAAAGTAATATCTAAGTTTCAAATCACTTTATGTATTTTCACTAAAAGTTCAAATAATTTTCATTAATTGCAGTTTCTACACAGTATATCAATTTCATTCTGAACAAATCAAAAAGGTGAAGTGAAAAGCAGGCCAACAATACAAATATAACCAACTTCAATCTAAAAGTGTAAAATAGTCAAACAACATCAATCATTGCACATTTACAAACCTAACATAACCATGATAACATATTAGCCTCCACAAAAGTTTTGAAGACATACCCCTTAAATATTTGAAAAAGATGTCAAATTCCATTGTTGAAATGCAGTTTTTTAATACATTACTTGAAATTCAAGTAATGTGTAAACATTATAGAAAAGAAAATGAAGAAAAAACCTAACAGTTAATGCTGAACATTTATGAAAAAAAATTAATTTCCCAAGTACAAAAATTTTCAAAATATGGTATGATTTGATAAAACTGATGAAAAAATGGAACTTATTATATAGCCTCTAGCAAATGCGAACTTATTATATATCTGGACCAAAAAAAAAAAATGAAAAACACGGGGGGATGGGAAATCAACATACAAGTGGAAAATAGTGTACTACAAAACACCTGCTACTTTGGCTAAAACTAATTCATTTGTACCACTGAATGTTTTGCACATATATTTTCATTTTTTGTTTTTTTCCACATGAAATCCATTGAAAATTTACATATTCAGCGACCGCTTAAAACAAACAAGGAATCTTGTAACTATGTACAGCAAAGTACCTTTTAGTAACTAAAAGCATACCAGTGCACCAAAATATCCAAGTATACAAGTATATTAATTGTTTTGGCTCATTCCATCAAAAATTGTAAAATATCCAATTCACTAAAAAAATAAATTCCTTATCTAATTTTCCAAAAATATACAAACTGTATATATATAAAAAAAATAGATAGATTTGATGACTATGATACACCATCAAAATAATTATGTGGAGTTGAGTACGGTTGGATGAAATAATAACAATGATTTCATTCAGTGTCACTCTCATCAGATTCAGACAAGTCAGACACTTCACCAAATATACAATCTATATCAACAAACTCTGTCTGTAGAGGCATATCAATGAAGGAATGAATTTGACTTTCAACGCTTTTGGCAGAAAAATCAGATAATGATAATAAATATCTGATCCAAAGTTCTTCTGCCTTCAGCTTAAACATCATAAGCATGTGCTTACGCCCAATTTGATACCTATTTTCTTGTTCGGCTTCAACAATGAGATTTAATAATTTTTGATTGGTATTATCAACATAATTGAGCAAAGCTTTAATTTCTGTTTTGGTCATTTGCTCCTGCTCAATGGCATGCTGGTGGAGGGAGTATGCCTGGCAAGCCTTGATTTGGTCATCATTTAGGATGGCTGTTGTTTCTAAATCCTTGTAAATAGCAGCAGTTGGTATGCTGACTTCAGCGAGGGAAAAACTTTCACTGAAGTTGGTATTAAATTCTTTGAGACACTTCTTTATTCTCTCACTGTTTGAGGACAACTGCTTTGAAATTCTTTTTGTCATCTCTTGTCCATCTGTACAAATTATATAAGAACATTAATAAAATTAAAAGTTGCATTTATGCTCCACTGCGTACAGAAAAACTTGGTTATAATGAAGTCACTGGGACTTAGTATGAAATTACTTTGCTATATCCTTAATTTGTTATTACCGAATAAAAAACTAATTTAAATTAAGTAGCTGGGAATCAAATATCTGTGTTCGTACTAAATGAGTTTACTGTACATAATTTACTGTAAAAAAAAATATATATTAATGATAGAGAGATTGAGATCTTACACTTGTATGCATATGTGTAATTGTGCATATATTTTGATGAACAGTACATGTTTTTGTAATTTGTTGACATTTTTAGGATGCGCAAAAAATTCATGTACTTCTACACTGCCATTGGTGTGTCTATTTCAACTTTTCAGATGTTTTGTTTCGTCAGAATGAATTTAATTTGTAAATTAAAACATGAATAAAATAAGTGCTCATGAAACTAAACATCCCAAATAATGTACAACCCCTACATTTTTACACATGAATTGACTGATTTTTTAATATTAAAGCAACTAGTTTTCACTTAGATGTAGAAACCACTCTAAAAATTCTAAGAACGTGTTGAAAACTTGTCATCACTAAAATTGATAACATAATATGTGAGAATTTAAAGAAATCTCCCAACTAAAAGTACCCGTACATGTATGAAATCTCAACTTCTCTAATTATGAAACAAATCAGGAAAATCATATTATAATAATAGTTTAAATGGTTTGAGTCAAAAACGCAATTTTACATTCACATAAATTTTGAGATATTAAGGCTAGAGATTATGATGTTCAACTGTTTTCAGCAATAAATAAAAGAATTTAAAGAAACATTTTTTTACCGAAATATTTCTTCAGTAAGGACAGAATGTACTGCCTTTCATTGGCAAACATTTGCAGTTTTTTCAGATGTCCATGCCTTAATTTATTTTTGGCAGACTCAGTAAGTTCTTCCCTCCTGGCATCCAAACTTTGAACATCTAATTGCAAAGTTTTCTTTACTTTTTTCATTTCACTTTCGGTTCTGCAAAAGAATAAATTAAACAAGTCTAAAAATCAATAGAGTTTTACAATCTTATCAACATGCTGTTCTGCTATTTATGTGTTCCTTTACTAGCCTTTTTTGTTAAAATGCAGACTCTTTTCATTAAAGTAAAAATAGTTATGTTGAAAAAAAAAAAAACAAATGCAAAATTAAGCTTAAAAGGAGGCTATCAGTTTCCTTTCTCAAACTTTACTAGTTAAACCTTTTTATCTCAACTTGTCACAGGTGCAATCAAACTTTGAAATATATTCAAATTCAAAAAAAAAAAAAATAAGAAGAAGAAAATTGAAGTTCAAATAAAAAAAACATGGTTGAGACATTGATCTGGATGCAAATATGTCTTCCATATCCCACAAAGAATAAACTAACCAACATACTAGTGCACATGTAACTATATCCCCCGACTCCATTGTAAGGAAATAAAAAGATCATTGAAGAAAAGTGGAACATATTGCAAACAAGTACATTCCTTATATGATACTTATACATGTACTGCAAACAACATTGATTAAGATCATTGAAAATAAGATAAATATTTTATATTTATGTTTACATGTAATTAGGTTTTTGTCTTTTGTTAAATATAGGAATAGTTTCATAAAAAACTCATGCAGTAGAGTGTTACTAAGCCAGTAAGGTGCACTTGACAATTAATAAATATGAAAAATTTAAAAGAGAGGTTTTCTTCCAACCATAGGCATACAGTGGTTTAATAAACAAAATGAGCTTTATTTTCTACTAAAATAACCACTTCTGTAGTAAACCATCTGATTAAAACATCTTATATAATGCAAAATGAGGGTGGTAGAAATGAATTGCTATAAATAAAGCACATCTTTCACTATGCATACTGAAAATAACCAATTCTGTACTTTGAAATTTTTTAAAAATTTTATTACATCTTGATTTAAAACTTTTTGATCTTAATTAGTTTCATGACATGTATAGCAAAAACATTCATTAATTTAGTCATTTACAATAAATAAATATGAAATTTTTTTTCTTCCAACCATAGCATGGGAAGCGAGTTTTTACAATTAATAGCAAAACATGAATATGGAAATAAACTTCTGGTAACAATCTTGATTTGCTCAATATTTCAACTTCAATTTAGTTTTACTATGAGGGGAAGCATTTTAAATGAGTAACTGAATAAAAAAAGGTAGATGCTCAATATCCAAAAGACATTCCAGTACTTAAAAGTAATATACACATAAACTTACTTTTGAATATGACCTTTGAGCAGTATTTTTTCATCCTCATCCTGGGAATCAGCTAACATTGTCCTGCAAATAATATAAATATCATAATGTTTCATATAAAATACATGTATATCTGAAAAGAATACAAACACAGAGAATTTTTTTTTAATTTCAAATACAATCAACCTTGTTATAATATGAGACTGAGAAAAATAGGAATTGAAGATATCAGGGTTCAAATACTGAAAGGATTATTGGTCAGGATTTCCAAATCACCTCCATGCACATACATGCAATGTATTTAAGATTTCAGTGTTTGAGATACTTAAGTTTAACTGTATATTTATAGATTGTAATTAATTAAAACCCATTAATAAAATTTTAGCTCTCACTTTATCTTATATACTATGTTAAAAATTACTCAACTTTTAAAACTCTACATCAATTCTTTTAACTACTACAACAAAATAATTATACTTTCCGTTTCATTAACCCAAAAATAACTATTTCTAGAAATTACAATTTGTACAATTTGATGTGAGTCTACTTACCTCTGTGTAACAATTTGATTGGAAAGCCAACAGTATCTTTCGTCTGGTGTTAATGGTGACTATGTAAAAATAACTCAACTTTTAAAAATAAATGACATGGATATTTAGCCATTTAATTCACTGCTATTCATATTTGAGACTTTACCACCTCTGTGTAACAATATATGGAAAGAGTAAAACTGTAAGAAATTGACATGGAATTCAGCATTAATTGCTTATATGAGTACCATACATATATGCAAAGAGTATAAAACTACATGCATGCATGATTCTAAGAAGTCATGAAAAGACAAAAAAAAAAAATTTCAAAACAATCAGGAAAACTCGTTTCAAAGTAGTAAATATTTTATATCTGTACTTTGAGCTCATTAGTCAGTAGCATTCAATCTTACCAGAAACTTGTCTTCCACTTTTTGTTAAATCTTTCCAGAGTAAAAACCATTCTGAGGCACTACCTTCAACAGATAAACATTTCTGATGTTATGAAATAAATCAATTCTAGACTCTCCATGTATCATCCTAGTTACTGATTTATTTTAAACTTAAAAAATTTTAGAAATTTGTAATATACCATCATGTTTGGCTTCAACAGCAGTGTACACATCTCTGGTTTCTTGTTGTATTTTTTTGGCTTTCTCCAGTGTGGCCTTCAATCGCTCACCTAAAGGTCATTTTAAAATTCAAAATATAAAACTGAAAAAATAGCAGTGTGTAAAATATGTAATAAATTTTTACAACTAAATAAGTTACACAGCAAACTACTTCTAAAAATCTATTAAACAACCTCCAAAGAAAAGAAGAAGTTAAAAATACTATATCATGTACGTAAAATAAAAATGTACCCAATTTTTCTTTTATTCTATTAGAATAATGTTCAAGTGCATCCACTATCAAATGTTGTCTATTTGACATGGTCATTTCTTTTGTGATGGAACTGAATTTTCTGAGGTAGGACCACAATCTCTCTACACCCTCTCCGTCATTTAGTCCAGTTCCTTCCACAAACCTTTGCCCATATTCAAGC
>NW_026929883.1:0-10931 GCF_032062105.1 Saccostrea cuccullata
CAATCTATTTGAATTCCCATGGGTACAAATTGCGCTCCGTTATTAGCAGACTTATTTTTATATTCATATGAAGCAGAATTTATGCAGAATCTTTTACGTGAAAAGAAGGAAACACTTGCTGTGGCCTTCAACTCGACATTTAGTTATATCGACGACGTATTGTCAATTAATAATGATAATTTCCATTCCTACGTCGACACGATATATCCTGCTGAGCTTGAGATAAAAGATACCACAGAGTCCGACACTTATGCTTCATACTTGGATATTTTACTTGAAAAAGACACTAATGGTAATCTAACAACCAAGCTATATGATAAACGTGATGACTTTAACTTTTCTATCGTCAACTTCCCTTACTTATGCAGCAATATACCTTCATCACCTGCATACGGAGTATTTATATCTCAGTTGATTCGATACGCAAGAGCATGCTCTACGTATGAACAATTTCTTAAACAAGGTAAATTATTGACAAGCAAGTTGATGAAACAAGAATATCAACAGTCTCGTTTAGTATGTACCTAATTCATGAAATGCAGATACACTGAATTGACCACGGATTTTTTTGCTTTCAGATTCTGGTGTTGACCTAACCTGGTTACAGATAACAGCCGCCATGATAGGAAAGTTTGGGATTACAGGGGCTTATTCTCTGTCCTACCTTTACTCCTCAGAAATCTTCCCCACAGTTGTCAGGTATGATACAGTCATTGGACAAAAGTAATTGTTCTTGATGTCAAAGTGACAGTGTTTATTTACATTAATTACTACCGTATATATATTTGCCTAGAAGTCGATAATTTGGGAGTTGAATTTTTGTCAGAAACTGTCCATTTTTGTCAATTTATAGGCATCTTGTTCTTAAAAAACTTGGTACTTAATTAAAAAAATCCTTGTAAATTAAAGCATTTGTACTAAGCCATTTTTACTTACATGTATTTGTAGAAACCAAGCCGTGGGGCTGTCGTCTTTCTTTGAGAATTTAGGTGGAATAGCTGCACCTCTGATAGTCTATGCAGTAAGTATTTGGATTTCAGGATTTGTTCAGTAAAACAACACTTATTTAAGTCCTATGGCTTCCTACCAAAATTTTATTCCTTTATTGTGGCCTCAATATGTCCAACATTATGCATATTTTTTTTCAAAACAAAGCATTAACAGTAGAAAAACAAATCTCAGTATTCCAAAAATATATATGTATAGGGTATGTAGGAATTTTCAAACTAGAAGTTGCTTTAAATCTGAGAATGTTTCCATTTCTTTATTTTAGACAGTGAATTACTCTATAATTAACTTCCTCTGCCTTTTGTTTTCAGACCAGCAGCTCCCAGTCTTACATTCCTCTAGTCGTGTTCGGAGTGATCATGGTCGTAGGGGGAATCTTAGCTTGCTTTCTCCCAGAGACTCACAAGAAACCCCTCCCCGAAACCATCGAGGACGTGGAACATTTCACCCGAGGGGCAGCCACTCAGACTGAGGACACCTATCTCTGACCAGGTCAAGGTCACATACCTGATCAGGTCAAGGTCACCTGGGTGACACAGGTCATGGGATTAAACATGGAGTTCAACCACAGTTTCTTTATGTTCTTTACAATCAACTTTGACATTTATTTCAACAAAAGAACAAACCTTCAAATGATTGTGTCGATCACTATTGTGCCAAAACATTCACCTCAACAGATGTTTTAGTGCTACTTGTTTCGATCTCATTATGTTAGACATATCTTGTAGTATGAGAGTTATTTTTGATAGAATTATATTTCTGATACCAGTGTTTGATTGTTTTTTTGCAGTCAATCTGTTTTCATTTACATTTATTATTAGTGAAATATAGATCTGGTTATATAGCATTTAAATTATGCCCCTTAGATGGATTTTATGTTGTAACATAAACAATACATGTGTTGTTATTGCTCAATTAACCAATGTTTCAAAGACCACTGAATCAAATAAGAGTAAACCTCAATATCAATGATTCTTATAAAGAGGATTTCTTAGGAGGGGCATTTACTAGTTTTACTTTTGGTTTACTTATCTGACACAGATAAAGGCAGTTCTTCATTAGTGGTAAATGTCTCTGGAATTATTATACTTAGAAATATAGGAAAAGTATGAAATACCAAGTCTGTTCTGTATACTTGGTATAAATGACTTGACATTGTAGAGAATGAAATCCTTTATTTAGGTAAGAGGTCTTGAAACAAAGTTTTTGATTTTTTATCCATCAGAGACAGTTATTTATTTTTAGTTTGTTGTTTGTTAAGAGTTTCTGGTACTTTATTTTATTCTTTGTTTTATGTTTTTCTGTTAAAAATGTCCAAATTACCATTGTGAATCAATAATTTTGATGTTTCCTTAATGTTACCTTTTTAACTACACCTGTACCCATATTTAGAAACATATCCATCCCATGAATGAAGGTCAAAGTCAATGGTATACACAACTTTGACATTTGATTTTATATTTTACCCTTTATCTTTTTGCATCCTAAGCATTTGGAAATCACCAAAAAGGATTTTAAAAGTTTTCCTAGAATTTTATCAGGATAACAATGTCATTTTATTTAATGCACACAGATAAGTTTCAAGTTTATTTAAATGTATAATGGACGGGAAATCATTTCACGCTTGTTTGTTGTCCAGGATGGTAGCTTATAGCAATGCATGTTTTCAATTGCAAGTCTCTCCTAAGCAAGATTTTAACAGGATTCTAAAAAATTATACAGCCTAACATCATGTTATTAAAAATAAAATGTTTTCTAGACATTGTTTTTTCATTTGGTCAAATTTCTCAAAGATGCATAAAAATTATGAAACTCTGAAGTACATTTTATTCTTTATTATAGTAAATATAAAAAAAACATGACATTATAATTCCTCCTCTCAGATGCATAAGCTAAGGTGATCACACTTGAGTTACTCTGATGAGAAGGGGTTTCTAGTAAGAGTGAAGTTGAGTTGATATCAATAAATGAAATACTGATAAAATATTTGTTGAAATTTTGTTTTTCTTAGAGAAAATATTGAGGGATCCAGACACACAAGTGACTGTTATTTTATAAATACACTGTATCTTTTTGCATCCAGTGTTTGGAAATGCATAAAAGGTGTTAGTTAAAGCTATCAACATACAAAATTAATATCCTTACACCAGAACAAGTTTAAAACTGATAATTGAGAAAAAAAAAACTTGTTGTGAAACACTGATGGCAGCTTATAGCAAAGGCTGATGTTTCTCAATTGCAAGTCAAACTCCAAGGACAAAAGATCAAGACATGATATCTAAAGAAATGTCACAAGGAATTCAACGAAAAATGAAAGCCTTTTCGAAGTTCTCAAAGGTCAAGGTCAAAGAGTTAAAAGTTGTTTTAACTCGAGGAAAGTTCTTGTAATAAGAAACACACATCTGAAGTATGAAATCACTAGCTTGTTATAGCTAAGAAATTTGGTAAAATTTTGCAGAATGATAAAATTCTTAGGTAAAGGTAAAAATAAACCAGTCTGCGAAACGTGAACAGAGTTAATGAACCAGATATATACTTTGTTATGGAACTTTTTACTTAAAAAAATGGAAAAAGTTTTCAGCATGATAAAATTGAAGTTGCTAATACCTATGTGTAGTATATCTTTGAAATTCTACCAAAGATGTTTCATGGTTTAACCTCAGATATGTGTGGTATTGGTGTATTAACCATTTAAAACAATACAACAAGTTAAAATTCCATATACATGTATTTAAGAAATGTCTTGATTTTCACAAAACATATTTTTTAAATCAAAAACTTTTTTTTTAATATATCAAACAAGAACAAACATAAACAAAAAACAATTATGACATACAAGATATAAAAATATTTTCGAAGTAAGTAAACCTTAATATATACAAACATCAAACAAAACAACACTTCAATGAATACATGTGTATGTATAACAATCATGGCAATGGAAAAAATATTAATCTGCATCAGTAACAATAGAGTAACTGATCTCAAAATTTAACGCATCATTATAGGGGCTTTATGATATCTAGTGGAATCGCCTAAATTAACACTCTTTGTTCAAGAAAATACTGCAAATCATTCATGGTAATATAACTGTTAAAAAAACGTGGAATTTAAAATTTTCTGAAAGTACCCCAGAAAATGAAAAATATATTTTATGCAAATGATTTTTTTTGATCTGCAAATAACTTTAGTAAGATTGAAGTCATAATGTACAAAAATTCTTTTCATGGCTTCTAATAAAAAAAAAAGATACATCGTCACGTGCTTGAATGGTAGAAAATGTGAATCTAATCTTTTTAAATGATCATTCAAAAATTTAAACGATATACATTTTTATCCATTTCCAAAAGATCGAGAAACATATACATGTACTGATGTTTTTGAGGAATATATATATTTGATCTGTATCTTTGTCTTTGCCAAAGGTCTGTAGCTCATTTACATATCTGAAAAATTAATGAAGATAATTTTTGTATCCTTTTTTTTCATCTGCATAGCCAGTGAGCTAAATACCTGAAGCTATATCTTTCCATTCTTTTTTTATAACTTAAAATTTAGTATTGAATAGAAGAAAGTGTTTTGTTAAATATATATTTATCAATATTTTTTCTGCATATAATCATATCTTGGAGGGGCAGATGGTGTGATGACTTCAAGTTCAAATCTGTCGAATCCACCGTTAAAAGGGTCCTTGGTAGATCTTGGTCCATAAGGGTATGGATTGTAGTCGGTGCTGTTTCTGCTCTCACGTCTGTTCTGTCTTCCATATTCCTTCCCGAGGTCACCTGACTTTTTGTAGTCACGTGGGGTGTCACCAATTGATGTTACCATGACGTCAGATGGTCGTCTGATGACTTTGTCACTACGCCCGTCGTCTCTGCTTAGAATGCTGTCAGATTTTTCCAGACGGTTGTACCTGCTGCCGTGATCAGGGTAAACTGTGGATTTTGGTTCGTATTTATTTTCCTTAATGTCGGGAACCAGACACATCGCAGTGATAAGGACGAGGGCGGAGGCGAGAGCGGAGAGGCCCATGGACCAGGCGGGGTAGTACGGCGACTCCACTTGTAGGATCCATAACACTATCCCAGCGATGGCAAGTCCAGCTTAAAGAATAAATAAGGAACATTACGGGGTATAGAAGTAGTTTTCAGAGATATATAAAGATTTTGAGAAGCAAAGTTACCTGCTACGAGCGTGACCAGAAGCAGAGCCACTGCCACAGCCCTTGTGCGACACCTCTCGGTGGCCACATAAAAACCACTGACGATGAGGCAAATAAACATAAGTCCACCAGCGGCTACCTCAAACCATCTCACCAATGTAACTTCAACTGTAAAGACAAGAGAATTTATACACCGTATAAATAACCTATTTTTTTTTAAATTTGGCTCGGAATATCGTTTGAGATTGGAGTTCTTCTAGGCTCCACAGATAAACAGATCACCTCTAAGTTGAAATCAAACAGTGATTAACTAAACCAAAATAATTTAATTATTCTAAATTTTACCCTCGATATCTCAAATACTCTCAAAAAGTTTTTTCCGAAGGTTTTTCTTCGTCTTATTTAGTCCGAAAAATCAAGGTTTTACTGTATAAGTTGGTCACTAAGAACCAAAAAATATATGTATTTTGAGGTTGTTGTACACCTTAATTAAAGTTTTATTTATGATCATGATTTCTTTCTTGTTCCTTTGTTCCTCTCTTTGCTTTTTTTTAAAATCAAAATTTGTATTTTATATTTTTGAGTCGTAGATGGAAGTTCTCCCTGTACAATATTTAATTTAAATTTTCATTACCTTGTGATGTCATAGGTTTTTGCAAAAACTGTTTTGGTTTTAATTTCATACCTGATATCTTTTGCAATAATTCATTTCAATACATGTAATAAATATTGTTGAGTAAAAAAAAATTAAAATGTTTATCTTCTATATTTAATAAATTATTTCAATCTTTTAAAAAAAATATGTTAACTTTATTTTCGCAAACTTTTTAATTAGTACATAATAGCGATCGATATTTCAATGAAAATGAGTTTTCAAATATACCTGAAGTTCATGTATTTACAAAAGGTTAATTTTTAATAATATGAAGTATTTGATATATATATTTTGGAAAAAAAATGAAATACATGTGACCTTTTGTAATTGCCAAAACGACTTTGTGTGGCGCCATTTTAAGCTTTTAATTGAATAAAAAAAATTACAACTTAATAGTGCAGCTTTATCATTTAGGGAAAACATACACTACTTTTAAATGAACCATAAATCAGTTTTATATGTGCATAAATAAAATAGTTTTCGGTAATTTAGTTCGTTCTCTGATTAAAACTGACTTTCTCCTTCTCATAAAATTGAATAAATGCATATTTTCCTCAAAGTGTAGGAAGAACAACTCCTCACATTTTGTGAAAAGATCTGTAATATGTGTACATGTAAGGGTTATGTTGAAGGGCTTACTTGCTTGGAGTTTGAAAATTTAACTTGAATCTAATCCTGCAGGTGCCTGTAAATGAATCAGTGACAGCCATTATTCCTCTGGACTCAAATGGAGATTTTGAAAAATGTGTGATGAAATCTTCAACCCAAAATCAAACCAAGACATGTGATCAAGGGTGGACATATGGAAGTGAATTTGATTCCACCATATTAACAGAGGTACATACCGGTATACAAAATTTCAGTTGAAAATAAACTAAAAATCCACAGAGCATTATTTTTAATGAAGATGAGAGCAGAATTCTGTTATGACTTTAGTCATCAAGTAATAACAATGTAAATCATTAGCATAGAAATTAAACTGTGACAGCATACAAAAAATTCTGTTGCTGGAGCTTTGATGATTCATTTCGATACTGTCAATTTAAAAAAAAATTGCACATTTTCTCTTCCAGTGGGACCTGGTGTGTGATAATAAATTCCTGGTGGATTTGTCCTCCACGATCTATATGGTGGGAAACACGCTGGGGGCCCTCTGTCTCACGCCGCTGTCGGACAAGTTTGGCAGGAAGTGGATCATTCTGGGCATGCTCTGGATACAAGGGGCCATCGGCATAGGAACAGCCTTCGCCAGCAGTTACGCCATGTTCACCGTGTTAAGATTTTTTATAGCTTTACTAAACATGGTATGTTTTATACACTATTCCTCTTTATATTTTTAGGTCACCTGTCAGTAAACTCAGTTGACCTATTGCTATCCGTTTTTGTCCGTTGTCGTCCGTCAAGCGACATGTGTCATGCTTTAACATTTGAACATTTTCAGCTTCTTCTCTGAAACCTCTGAACCAATTTCAATCGAATTTGGCATAGAGCATCTATAGGTGAAGGGGAACAAAAATTATGAACTTCATGGTCCCTGCACCCCAGGGGCCTGGAGGTAGGGTAAAACCACTAAAATTTTCTTCTTTACTGTTCAAATGTTGTTATGATTGTAGTCAGCATTGAGTCCTCTACCAAAATTTTGAAATTCATGGCCCCAGGGTCAGGGGTTCTAGTGCTAAGACGGGGCTAAATAGATTTTATAGTGAAAATGCATAAATTCTTTGAAAGTCTTCTTCTCTGCTCCTGGGCATTAAATAAACTAACCAAGTACATTGATATGTTGAATAAGGCTGCATCTACCAAAATTGTAAAAATCATGGCCCCTGGGTCAGGGGTTCTAGTGCTAGGGTGGAGCTATATTGATTATATAGTGAAAATGCATTATTTCTTTGAAATTCTTCTTCTCAGTTCCCGGGCATTAAATAAACTTACCAAGTGCATAGTTATATTGAATAAGACTGCCTCTTCCAAAATTATTAATCTCATTGCCCCATGCATGGTCAGGTGTGCTAGGGTGGGGCTATGTAGATTATACAGTGAAAATGCATACATTCTTTAAAATTCTACTTCTCTGCTTCTGGGCATTGAATAAACTAACCAAGTGCATAGTTATGTTGAATAAGGCTGCCTCTTCCAAAATTATGAATTTCATGGCCTCAGGGTCAGGGGTTCTGGTGTTAGGGCAGGGCTATACAGATGATATAGTGAAAAATAATTTTTCTTTGAAAATCTTCTTTTCTGAGCCTGGGTATTAAACCAATGAACTATGTACGTAGTTATAAGGAGGAAGGATGCCTCTTTGAGATTTGTGAATTCTGTGGCCCCTGGGTCAGGACTTCTTGTGTTAGGGTGGGGCTCTTATGTTTATATAATGAAAATACATGAATTCTTTGAAATCTTTTCCTTTGCTCAAGGTTATTATGCCAATGATTTAAGTACTACATATTTATGATGGATGGTGCCTTTTCCAAAATGATTAATTTCCAGGCTCCTGGGTCAGAGGTATTTGAAGGGGAGGGGGAGTACATAGTCTGAAAATGAATCTGGTATTTATCAACACTTTATGATGAAATAAAATTCATGATAAATTTTCCAAAATTTTGAAATACATGTATGTAGCCCCAGGGTCAGTGGTTCCTGTGGTGTGGGGAACACAACTGGTTATAAAGTGGAAATGCAGTTTCTCTTTGTTACTCAGATCTACCTCTTGGAATTAAGTAAACAAAGTAAGCATTCTAAGGTATAATTATTATAAGCAATGGTTCCTCTTTCAAAATTTTGAATTTCATGGCCTTCGGTTTAAAACATGAATCAAATTCAATTGTTGAAAAGATGTTACGAGATACTCAAGTGACCTATAAGGCCCATGGGCCTCTTGTTTTTGTTCCCCTACTCTGCCTGTGGGTAATAAGAAATCAAACTTAAAACATGCAACATGTATACACATGATTCAATGGTGCCTCTTTCAAAATTTTTGAATTTCATGGAATGTGGTTAAAAACAATAAAGAAATTAAATTGTTGGAAAGTTCTTACATGATACTTAGGTGACCTGTGGGCCTCTTATTTAAAACACAAACCTATTCAATTGGAAAGTTGTTACATGATACTCAGATGACCTATAACGTCTTGGACCTCTTGTTTAAAACATACCAAACAATGGAAAATAATTCTAAATAACCCCCTGGCATTCACTTCAAAATTATTGTTTACACACATTTATACATATGTTTAATATTTATAGGTCATATAAAAGAATTGAGTTTTCACAAAACAGAATACTTATATATCAGTACTATTGCATACCTCTTTTATTTATTATTATTATATTGAAAACAACACAATGATGTGTTTCACTGGAGATATTTGATTTTCTTCACTTGTCTGTTTCCTAATTGAGCAACAAACAGATTGTCATTTGTATCTATACACAGTCCCCAGGGAAACAGTACATAGTGTATGTAACGGAGGAACTGTCCATCCTGGTCTATGATGTGGACACAGACATTGTTATTATCAGCTGTAAGGATGTGACTCTGACTGTCTGTGGTGATTCCTACTGGATAGAATGATTGGTTCTTTGGAGCAGTAGTATGTCCAGTGTACCTGAATCTCAGTTTCCCGGCCTGATTGACCACCACTACTGCTTCAGCTCCAATGTCGGACACACAGATATCCAGGTTCCTGTTCTCAGTTATGTGTCTGTAATAACCACCAGATGAATAGAGAGGTTTACCTTTATCATCAAACTGAATGGTTTGTTTCTCTGTGGAGCCAGAGTAACGGACAACTTTTGTTGGTTTGTTGTTATCACTGTCCATGATAACCAGGAGGTCACCAGAGGAGGTACTACAGACACCGTGAGGTCTCCAGTTCTGTAGTCTGATCACCTCCTCTATCTTCTCATTCTTCACAATGTTCACAGTTCTATCATAGGAATCAGTATAAACTAGATCTCCATTTTTTGTCACTGCTATGTTAGATGGTATGTTCCATGACTTGGTTGTGATTGACTTGAGTAGTGATCCCTGATTGATGCTGTAGAGTTTCATGGTGCCGTCATCTCCAATTGTCCAGATTTCTTCATCACTCAGACAAGCCACTTTGTAAAGGTTATATTTATACCCAGTGTCTATGGTGGTGACGGTCTCTGGTTCATCAAGCATCTGTTTGACTGGAGGAGAGGATCCAGCTTCTGGTGATTTCTGTGTTGTCGTCATGCTGTAGCCATTTTTATCTGAAGTAAAAGAACTCGATGATAAGGCTCCAAACAGTTTACAAAGTTCTTCATGGACTTTTCCTGGATTGAATTCGGGTAAAGACAGTGTAATTTTGTGTGGAAGATTTCTGTATATTTGTACATTGGGTGTGACACTAAACAGTTCGGACAAGTCATTAGTGTCTATTGCTATTTCAACTGAATCAATTTCACCCTTGATGTCAGACATTGTCTTTTTTATTTCATCCAGATGTTTCTGTAGAGTTTGTAACTGTGTGTTTTTCATCTCATCAACTTCAGCTTTAAGTTTCTTGACAAGTTTGTCAATTTCTCTGTGCCAGTCCTCTCCATGTTTTGTTATGGCTGTTGAGAGATCTCCATATTCCTTTTCTAACTGACTCATTCTGTTTTGTACATCAGAAGCAATGTCCTGGTAGGTGGGATATATTGTCTCATTTAATTCATTCCTCTCTTTTATAATAATATCCTTCTTTTCATTCAGAACTCGCAGAATTTTAGATATTTCATGACCTAAATGTTGATTAGATTCAATGCAGTCGCTGCAGACAGGAATGTCACATTTTTTACAGTACATGATGCATTGTTCTTTGTTATGAGATGTACATATAGGGTAGAGGGGGGTGGATTTCCTGTCCTTGAAGTCCACAATTTTATGAGGTTTTGAGAAATCAACAGAAAAGTGTTTTCCAACACAGGCCGTACACAGGTTGACAAGACACGTATCACAGTGCATCTGTACCACAGCGGTCTCACACAGGTCACATCGCATCACGTCCTGGGCACTGGTACGGGGGTCCATCATTAGACTTTAGCATAAAGAAATTCAGGATTAATGACTAACATACAGATTTGAGGGCAACAATT